>NW_026112720.1:0-69922 GCF_024323335.1 Lathyrus oleraceus | reverse complement strand
AAAATATATGTTTTTAAACGTTAAAATATGAGAATATGCAGAACTTTTATGATTATTTAATTGAATCAAATTGTAATTAATTGATATTTGAGTTTTTTTAAATCTAAAAATTCGAAAATGTATGTATTGAATCCTAATATGTTTTTTTAAATGGATATGAAAAAAAAGAAATAAAGAAAATGACAATTTATATAAACAAAGATGGGTTAATGTGATGAAAAACAAAACAAATTGTGAAAATAACATAGAGCTACTTTTATTAGAAACATGAAACCTATTAGATGGATACATGGAAAGAGCTAAGTTTGCCTTTGATCATTATAGATGGGTTGAAACACTCCAAATGCATGTCTATGAATTAAAAGACATAAACATATACATATTACTTAGCTACTTAACGTATTTGTTTAACATAGTAGCCTTCTTTAGTGACTATGCTTTCTACACCAAATCAAATGGTATAATGATTTATTCATTTTTACCATTTTTGTAAATTAAAAGTATGTTTTTAAACACTAAATAAGAGAATATGCAGATATTTTTATGATTACTTTGATTGATTAAATTGTAATGTATTGATATTTGAGCTTTTTTAAGTCTGAATTCTAAATGTAATTTATTGATATCATAATATGTTGTTTTTTTAAAAACATAACCATGAAAAATAAAAAAGAAAATGATAATTTATATAGACAAGATGGGTTAATGTGATGAAAAAAAAATTCCTCAAATAACATAGAGCTACCTTTATTTGGAAACATGAAACTTATAGTACCTTCACAAGGTGACTATGTTTTACTATACCAAATCAACATTCTTAGAATGATTACTTATTTTGAACTTTTTTTAAAAAATTAAATATAGTTTTTTAAACACTAAAACAAGAGAATATGCCAAATTTTATGATTAATTCTATTCACTTATATTGTAATGTATTAATATTTGAATCTTTTTTTTATCTAAAATTCTAAAATCTAATGTATTGAAAATCCTTATAAGTGGTTTTACAAAAATGACCATGAAAAAAAGAAATAAAGAAAATGACATTTTGTAAAGATAAAGATGATTTAAAGTTATGCGAATCAAAGAAATTGTGAAAATAGATTAGAACTACTTTTATAGAAACATGAAACCTATTAGATGGGTATACGGGAAATTTGCTAAGTTTGATTTTGGACATTATAAGATGGGTTGAAACACTTCAAATGCATGTTTTTGAATTAA
Source organism: Lathyrus oleraceus (assembly GCF_024323335.1). Lineage (NCBI taxonomy): Eukaryota > Viridiplantae > Streptophyta > Magnoliopsida > Fabales > Fabaceae > Lathyrus > Lathyrus oleraceus. The sequence goes on along the minus strand of NW_026112720.1, from coordinate 68,698 downwards.
ATGACATAAAATAAACAAATTACTTAGCTACTTAATGTAACATATTAGTCTTCTTAAGGGGACCATGTCTTCTAAACCAAATCAACATTGGTAGAATAATTTACTTATGTTATGCCATTTTGTAAATTAAATATAAGTTTTAAACATTAAATAAGACAATATGGAGATTTTTTATGAATAATTTATTGACGTAAATTGTAATGTATTGATATTTGAGTTTTTTAATTCTAAAATTATAAAACTATAATGTATTGATTCAAAATATATTGTTTTAGAAAAATGACCATGAAAAATAGAAATAAAGAAAAAATGACAGTTTATTCAGACAAAGATGAGTTAATGTGAAAAAAAACAAAGCAATTTGTGAAAATAACATAGAGCTACTTTTATTAGAAACTTGAAACCTATAGTTGCCTTCTCAAGGTGACTACGTTTACTAAACCAAATCAACATTGGTAGAATGATTTACTTATTTTATACTTTTTGATGAATATAAAATATATGTTTTAAACGTTAAAATATGAGAATATGCAGAACTTTTTATGATTAATTAATTGAATCAAATTGTAATTAATTGATATTTGAGTTTTTTTAAATCTAAAATTCTAAAATGTAATGTATTGATATCCTAATATGTTTTTTTAAATGGATATGAAAAAAAAAATAAAGAAAATGACAATTTATATAAACAAAGATGGGTTAATGTGATGAAAAACAAAACAAATTGTGAAAATAACATAGAGCTACTTTTATTAGAAACATGAAACTATTAGATGGATACTGGGAAAGAGCTAAGTTTGCCATGATCATTATAGGATGGGTTGAAACACTCCAAATGCATGTCTATGAATTAAAATGACAAACATACATATTACTTAGCTACTTAACGTATTTGTTTAACATAGTAGCCTTCTTTAAGTGACTATGCTTTCTACACCAAATCAAAATTGGTATAATGATTTATTCATTTATACCATTTTTGTAAATTAAAAGTATGTTTTAAACACTAAAATAAGAGAATATGCAGATATTTTTATGATTACTTTGATGACTTAAATTGTAATGTATTGATATTGAGCTTTTTAAGTCTGAAATTCTAAATGTAATTTGATTCATAATATGTGTTTTTAAAAACATAACCATGAAAAAATAAATAAAGAAAATGATAATTTATATAGACAAGATGGGTTAATGTGATGAAAAAAAAATTCCTCAAATAACATAGAGCTACCTTTATTTGGAAACATGAAACTTATAGTAGCCTTCACAAGGTGACTATGTTTACTATACAAATCAACATTCTTAGAATGATTTACTTATTTTGAACTTTTTTAAAAAATTATATATGTTTTAAACACTAAAACAAGAGAATATGCAAATTTTTATGATTAATTCTATTCACTTATATTGTAATGTATTATATTTGAATCTTTTTTATCTAAAATTCTAAAATCTAATGTATTGAAAATCCTTATAAGTTGTTTTACAAAAATGACCATGAAAAAAAGAAATAAAGAAAATGACATTTGTAAAGATAAAGATGATTTAAAGTTATGCGAATCAAAAGAAATTGTGAAAATAGATTAGAACTACTTTTATTAGAAACATGAAACCTATTAGATGGGTATACGGGAAAATTTGCTAAGTTTGATTTGGACATTATAAGATGGGTTGAAACACTTCAAATGCATGTCTTTGAATTAAAATGACATAAACATAAACAAATTACTTAGCTACTTAATGTAACATATTAGTTCTTAAGGGGACCATGTCTTCTAAACCAAATCAACATTGGTAGAATAATTTACTTATGTTATGCCATTTTTGTAAATTAAATATAAGTTTTAAACATTAAAATAAGACAATATGGAGATTTTTATGAATAATTTTATTGACGTAAATTGTAATGTATTGATATTTGAGTTTTTTTAATTCTAAAATTATAAACTATAATGTATTGATTCAAAATATATTGTTTTAGAAAAATGACCATGAAAAATAGAAATAAAGAAAATGACAGTTTATTCAGACAAAGATGAGTTAATGTGATGAAAAAACAAAGCAATTTGTGAAAATAACATAGAGCTACTTTTATTAGAAACTTGAAACCTATAGTTGCCTTCTCAAGGTGACTACGTTTACTAAACCAAATCAACATTGGTAGAATGATTTACTTATTTTATACTTTTTGATGATATAAAATATATGTTTTAAACGTTAAAATATGAGAATATGCAGAACTTTTTATGATTAATTTAATTGAATCAAATTGTAATTAATTGATATTTGAGTTTTTTTAAATCTAAAATTCTAAAATGTAATGTATTGATATCCTAATATGTTTTTTTAAATGGATATGAAAAAAAGAAATAAAGAAAATGACAATTTATATAAACAAAGATGGGTTAATGTGATGAAAAACAAACAAATTGTGAAAATAACATAGAGCTACTTTTATTAGAAACATGAAACCTATTAGATGATACATGGGAAAGAGCTAAGTTTGCATGATCATTATAGGATGGGTTGAAACACTCCAAATGCATGTCTATGAATTAAAATGACATAAACATATACATATTACTTAGCTACTTAACGTATTTGTTTAACATAGTAGCCTTCTTTAAGTGACTATGCTTTCTACACCAAATCAAAATTGGTATAATGATTTATCATTTTATACCATTTTTGTAAATTAAAAGTATGTTTTAAACACTAAAATAAGAGAATATGCAGATATTTTTATGATTACTTTGATTGACTTAAATTGTAATGTATTGATATTTGAGCTTTTTAAGTCTGAAATTCTAAAATGTAATTTATTGATATCATAATATGTTGTTTTTAAAAACATAACCATGAAAAATAAATAAAGAAAATGATAATTTATATAGACAAAGATGGGTTAATGTGATGAAAAAAAAATTCCTCAAATAACATAGAGCTACCTTTATTTGGAAACATGAAACTTATAGTAGCCTTCACAAGGTGACTATGTTTACTATACCAAATCAACATTCTTAGAATGATTTACTTATTTTGAACTTTTTTTTAAAAATTAAATATATGTTAAACACTAAAACAAGAGAATATGCAAATTTTTATGATTAATTCTATTCACTTATATTGTATGTATTAATATTTGAATCTTTTTTTATCTAAAATTCTAAAATCTAATGTATTGAAAATCCTTATAAGTTGTTTTACAAAAATGACCATGAAAAAAAGAAATAAAGAAAATGACATTTTGTAAAGATAAAGATGATTTAAAGTTATGCGAATCAAAAGAAATTGTGAAAATAGATTAGAACTACTTTTATTAGAAACATGAAACCTATTAGATGGGTATACGGGAAAATTTGCTAAGTTTGATTTGGACATTATAAGATGGGTTGAAACACTTCAAATGCATGTCTTTGAATTAAAATGACATAAACATAAACAAATTACTTAGCTACTTAATGTAACATTAGTCTCTTAAGGGGACCATGTCTTCTAAACCAAATCAACATTGGTAGAATAATTTACTTATGTTATGCCATTTTTGTAAATTAAATATAAGTTTTAAACATTAAAATAAGACAATATGGAGATTTTTTATGAATAATTTTATGACGTAAATTGTAATGTATTGATATTTGAGTTTTTTTAATTCTAAAATTATAAACTATAATGTATTGATTCAAAATATATTGTTTAGAAAAATGACCATGAAAAATAGAAATAAAGAAAATGACAGTTTATTCAGACAAAGATGAGTAATGTGATGAAAAAACAAAGCAATTTGTGAAAATAACATAGAGCTACTTTTATTAGAAACTTGAAACCTATAGTTGCCTTCTCAAGGTGACTACGTTTACTAAACCAAATCAACATTGGTAGAATGATTTACTTTTTTATACTTTTGATGAATATAAAATATATGTTTTAAACGTTAAAATATGAGAATATGCAGAACTTTTTATGATTAATTTAATTGAATCAAATTGTAATTAATTGATATTTGAGTTTTTTAAATCTAAAATTCTAAAATGTAATGTATTGATATCCTAATATGTTTTTTTAAATGGATATGAAAAAAAGAAATAAAGAAAATGACAATTTATATAAACAAAGATGGGTTAATGTGATGAAAAACAAACAAATTGTGAAAATAACATAGAGCTACTTTTATTAGAAACATGAAACCTATTAGATGGATACATGGGAAAGAGCTAAGTTTGCCATGATCATTATAGGATGGGTTGAAACACTCCAAATGCATGTCTATGAATTAAAATGACATAAACATATACATATTACTTAGCTACTTAACGTATTTGTTAACATAGTAGCCTTCTTTAAGTGACTATGCTTTCTACACCAAATCAAAATTGGTATAATGATTTATTCATTTTATACCATTTTTGTAAATTAAAAGTATGTTTTAAACACTAAAATAAGAGAATATGCAGATATTTTTATGATTACTTTGATTGACTTAAATTGTAATGTATTGATATTTGAGCTTTTAAGTCTGAAATTCTAAAATGTAATTTATTGATATCATAATATGTTGTTTTTAAAAACATAACCATGAAAAAATAAATAAAGAAAATGATAATTTATATAGACAAAGATGGGTTAATGTGATGAAAAAAAAATTCCTCAAATAACATAGAGCTACCTTTATTTGGAAACATGAAACTTATAGTAGCCTTCACAAGGTGACTATGTTTACTATACCAAATCAACATTCTTAGAATGATTTACTTATTTTGAACTTTTTTAAAATTAAATATATGTTTTAAACACTAAAACAAGAGAATATGCAAATTTTTATGATTAATTCTATTCACTTATATTGTAATGTATTAATATTTGAATCTTTTTTATCTAAAATTCTAAAATCTAATGTATTGAAAATCCTTATAAGTTGTTTTACAAAAATGACCATGAAAAAAAGAAATAAAGAAAATGACATTTGTAAAGATAAAGATGATTTAAAGTTATGCGAATCAAAAGAAATTGTGAAAATAGATTAGAACTACTTTTATTAGAAACATGAAACCTATTAGATGGGTATACGGGAAAATTTGCTAAGTTTGATTTGGACATTATAAGATGGGTTGAAACACTTCAAATGCATGTCTTTGAATTAAAATGACATAAACATAAACAAATTACTTAGCTACTTAATGTAACATATTAGTCTTCTTAAGGGGACCATGTCTTCTAAACCAAATCAACATTGGTAGAATAATTTACTTATGTTATGCCATTTTTGTAAATAAATATAAGTTTTAAACATTAAAATAAGACAATATGGAGATTTTTTATGAATAATTTTATTGACGTAAATTGTAATGTTGATATTTGAGTTTTTTAATTCTAAAATTATAAACTATAATGTATTGATTCAAAATATATTGTTTTAGAAAAATGACCATGAAAAATAGAAATAAAGAAAATGACAGTTTATTCAGACAAAGATGAGTTAATGTGATGAAAAAACAAAGCAATTGTGAAAATAACATAGAGCTACTTTTATTAGAAACTTGAAACCTATAGTTGCCTTCTCAAGGTGACTACGTTTACTAAACCAAATCAACATTGGTAGAATGATTTACTTATTATACTTTTTGATGAATATAAAATATAGTTTTAAACGTTAAAATATGAGAATATGCAGAACTTTTTATGATTAATTTAATTGAATCAAATTGTAATTAATTGATATTTGAGTTTTTTTAAATCTAAAATTCTAAAATGTAATGTATTGATATCCTAATATGTTTTTTTAAATGGATATGAAAAAAAGAAATAAAGAAAATGACAATTTATATAAACAAAGATGGGTTAATGTGATGAAAAACAAAACAAATTGTGAAAATAACATAGAGCTACTTTTATTAGAAACATGAAACCTATTAGATGGATACATGGGAAAGAGCTAAGTTTGCCATGATCATTATAGGATGGGTTGAAACACTCCAAATGCATGTATGAATTAAAATGACATAAACATATACATATTACTTAGCTACTTAACGTATTTGTTTAACATAGTAGCCTTCTTTAAGTGACTATGCTTTCTACACCAAATCAAAATTGGTATAATGATTTATTCATTTTATACCATTTTGTAAATTAAAAGTATGTTTTAAACACTAAAATAAGAGAATATGCAGATATTTTATGATTACTTTGATTGACTTAAATTGTAATGTATTGATATTGAGCTTTTTAAGTCTGAAATTCTAAAATGTAATTTATTGATATCATAATGTTGTTTTTAAAAACATAACCATGAAAAAATAAATAAAGAAAATGATAATTTATATAGACAAAGATGGGTTAATGTGATGAAAAAAAAAATTCCTCAAATAACATAGAGCTACCTTTATTGGAAACATGAAACTTATAGTAGCCTTCACAAGGTGACTATGTACTATACCAAATCAACATTCTTAGAATGATTTACTTATTTTGAACTTTTTTTTAAAAATTAAATATATGTTTTAAACACTAAAACAAGAGAATATGCAAATTTTTATGATTAATTCTATTCACTTATATTGTAATGTTAATATTTGAATCTTTTTTTATCTAAAATTCTAAAATCTAATGTATTGAAAATCCTTATAAGTTGTTTTACAAAAAATGACCATGAAAAAAAGAAATAAAGAAAATGACATTTGTAAAGATAAAGATGATTTAAAGTTATGCGAATCAAAAGAAATTGTGAAAAGAGATTAGAACTACTTTTATTAGAAACATGAAACCTATTAGATGGGTATACGGGAAAATTTGCTAAGTTTGATTTGGACATTATAAGATGGGTTGAAACACTTCAAATGCATGTCTTTGAATTAAAATGACATAAACATAAACAAATTACTTAGCTACTTAATGTAACATATTAGTCTTCTAAGGGGACCATGTCTTCTAAACCAAATCAACATGGTAGAATAATTTACTTATGTTATGCCATTTTTGTAAATTAAATATAAGTTTTAAACATTAAAATAAGACAATATGGAGATTTTTTATGAATAATTTTATTGACGTAAATTGTAATGTATTGATATTTGAGTTTTTTTAATTCTAAAATTATAAACTATAATGTATTGATTCAAAATATATTGTTTTAGAAAAATGACCATGAAAAATAGAAATAAAGAAAATGACAGTTTATTCAGACAAAGATGAGTTAATGTGATGAAAAAACAAAGCAATTTGTGAAAATAACATAGAGCTACTTTTATTAGAAACTTGAAACCTATAGTTGCCTTCTCAAGGTGACTACGTTTACTAAACCAAATCAACATTGGTAGAATGATTTACTTATTTATACTTTTTGATGAATATAAAATATATGTTTTAAACGTTAAATATGAGAATATGCAGAACTTTTTATGATTAATTTAATTGAATCAAATTGTAATTAATTGATATTTGAGTTTTTTTAAATCTAAAATTCTAAAATGTAATGTATTGATATCCTAATATGTTTTTTTAAATGGATATGAAAAAAAGAAATAAAGAAAATGACAATTATATAAACAAAGATGGGTTAATGTGATGAAAAACAAAACAAATTGTGAAATAACATAGAGCTACTTTATTAGAAATGAAACCTATTAGATGGATACATGGGAAAGAGCTAAGTTTGCCATGATCATTATAGGATGGGTTGAAACACTCCAAATGCATGTCTATGAATTAAAATGACATAAACATATACATATTACTTAGCTACTTAACGTATTTGTTAACATAGTAGCCTTCTTTAAGTGACTATGCTTTCTACACCAAATCAAAATTGGTATAATGATTTATTCATTTTTACCATTTTTGTAAATTAAAAGTATGTTTTAAACACTAAAATAAGAGAATATGCAGATATTTTTATGATTACTTTGATTGACTTAAATTGTAATGTATTGATATTTGAGCTTTTTAAGTCTGAAATTCTAAAATGTAATTTATTGATATCATAATATGTTGTTTTTAAAAATAACCATGAAAAATAAAATAAATAAAGAAAATGATAATTTATATAGACAAAGATGGGTTAATGTGATGAAAAAAAAATTCCTCAAATAACATAGAGCTACCTATTTGGAAACATGAAACTTATAGTAGCCTTCACAAGGTGACTATGTTTACTATACCAAATCAACATTCTTAGAATGATTTACTTATTTTGAACTTTTTTTAAAAATTAAATATATGTTTTAAACACTAAAACAAGAGAATATGCAAATTTTTATGATTAATTATTCACTTATATTGTAATGTATTAATATTTGAATCTTTTTTTATCTAAAATTCTAAAATCTAATGTATTGAAAATCCTTATAAGTTGTTTTACAAAAATGACCATGAAAAAAAGAAATAAAGAAAATGACATTTTGTAAAGATAAAGATGATTTAAAGTTATGCGAATCAAAAGAAATTGTGAAAATAGATTAGAACTACTTTTATTAGAAACATGAAACCTATTAGATGGGTATACGGGAAAATTTGCTAAGTTTGATTTGGACATTATAAGATGGGTTGAAACACTTCAAATGCATGTCTTTGAATTAAAATGACATAAACATAAACAAATTACTTAGCTACTTAATGTAACATATAGTCTTCTTAAGGGGACCATGTCTTCTAAACCAAATCAACATTGGTAGAATATTTACTTATGTTATGCCATTTTTGTAAATTAAATATAAGTTTTAAACATTAAAATAAGACAATATGGAGATTTTTATGAATAATTTTATTGACGTAATTGTAATGTATTGATATTTGAGTTTTTTTAATTCTAAAATTATAAACTATAATATTGATTCAAAATATATTGTTTTAGAAAAATGACCATGAAAAATAGAAATAAAGAAAATGACAGTTTATTCAGACAAAGATGAGTTAATGTGATGAAAAAACAAAGCAATTTGTGAAATAACATAGAGCTACTTTTATTAGAAACTTGAAACCTATAGTTGCCTTCTCAAGTGACTACGTTTACTAAACCAAATCAACATTGGTAGAATGATTTACTTTTTTTATACTTTTTGATGAATATAAAATATATGTTTTAAACGTTAAAATATGAGAATATGCAGAACTTTTTATGATTAATTAATTGAATCAAATTGTAATTAATTGATATTTGAGTTTTTTAAATCTAAAATTCTAAAATGTAATGTATTGATATCCTAATATGTTTTTTTAAATGGATATGAAAAAAAGAAATAAAGAAATGACAATTTATATAAACAAAGATGGGTTAATGTGATGAAAAACAAAACAAATTGTGAAAATAACATAGAGCTACTTTTATTAGAAACATGAAACCTATTAGATGGATACATGGGAAAGAGCTAAGTTTGCATGATCATTATAGGATGGTTGAAACACTCCAAATGCATGTCTATGAATTAAAATGACATAAACATATACATATTACTAGCTACTTAACGTATTTGTTTAACATAGTAGCCTTCTTTAAGTGACTATGCTTTCTACACCAAATCAAAATTGGTATAATGATTTATTCATTTTATACCATTTTTGTAAATTAAAAGTATGTTTTAAAACACTAAAATAAGAGAATATGCAGATATTTTTATGATTACTTTGATTGACTTAAATTGTAATGTATTGATATTTGAGCTTTTTAAGTCTGAAATTCTAAAATGTAATTTATTGATATCATAATATGTTGTTTTTAAAAACATAACCATGAAAAAATAAATAAAGAAAATGATAATTTATATAGACAAAGATGGGTTAATGTGATGAAAAAAAAAAATTCCTCAAATAACATAGAGCTACCTTTATTTGGAAACATGAAACTTATAGTAGCCTTCACAAGGTGACTATGTTACTATACCAAATCAACATTCTTAGAATGATTTACTTATTTTGAACTTTTTTAAAAATTAAATAATAATGTTTTAAACACAAAACAAAGAGAATATGCAAATTTTTATGATTAATTCTATTCATTATATGTAATGTATAATATTTGAATCTCTTTTTTATCTAAAATTCTAAAATCTAATGTATTGAAAATCCTATAAAAGTTTTACAAAAATGACCAAAAAAGAAATAAAGAAAATGACATTTTGTAAAGATAAAGATGATTTAAAGTTATGCGAATCAAAAGAAATTGTGAAAATAGATTAGAACTATTTATTAGAAACATGAAACCTATTAGATGGGTATACGGGAAATTTGCTAAGTTTGATTTGGACATTATAAGATGGGTTGAAACACTTCAAATGCATGTCTTTGAATTAAAATGACATAAACATAAACAAATACTTAGCTACTTAATGTAACATATTAGTCTTCTTAAGGGGACCATGTCTTCTAAACCAATCAACATTGGTAGAATAATTACTTATGTTATGCCATTTTTGTAAATTAAATATAAGTTTTAAACATTAAAATAAGACAATATGGAGATTTTTTATGAATAATTTTATTGACGTAAATTGTAATGTATTGATATTTGAGTTTTTTTAATTCTAAAATTATAAACTATAATGTATTGATTCAAAATATATTGTTTTAGAAAAATGACCATGAAAATAGAAATAAGAAAATGACAGTTTATTCAGACAAAGATGAGTTAATGTGATGAAAAAACAAAGCAATTTGTGAAAATAACATAGAGCTACTTTTATTAGAAACTTGAAACCTATAGTTGCCTTCTCAAGGTGACTACGTTTACTAAACCAAATCAACATTGGTAGAATGATTTACTTATTTTATACTTTTTGATGAATATAAAAATATTGTTTAAACGTTAAAATATGAGAATATGCAGAACTTTTTATGATTAATTTAATTGAATCAAATTGTAATTAATTGATATTTGAGTTTTTTTAAATCTAAAATTCTAAAATGTAATGTATTGATATCCTAATATGTTTTTTTAAATGGATATGAAAAAAAGAAATAAAGAAAATGACAATTTATATAAACAAAGATGGGTTAATGTGATGAAAAACAAAACAAATTGTGAAAATAACATAGAGCTACTTTTATTAGAAACATGAAACCTATTAGATGGATACATGGGAAAGAGCTAAGTTTGCTTTGATCATTATAGGATGGGTTGAAACACTCCAAATGCATGTCTATGAATTAAAATGACATAAACATATACATATTACTTAGCTACTTAACGTATTTGTTTAACATAGTAGCCTTCTTTAAGTGACTATGCTTTCTACACCAAATCAAAATTGGTATAATGATTTATTCATTTTATACCATTTTTGTAAATTAAAAGTATGTTTTAAACACTAAAATAAGAGAATATGCAGATATTTTTATGATTACTTTGATTGACTTAAATTGTAATGTATTGATATTTGAGCTTTTTAAGTCTGAAATTCTAAAATGTAATTTATTGATATCATAATATGTTGTTTTTAAAAACATAACCATGAAAAATAAATAAAGAAAATGATAATTTATATAGACAAAGATGGGTTAATGTGATGAAAAAAAAATTCCTCAAATAACATAGAGCTACCTTTATTTGGAAACATGAAACTTATAGTAGCCTTCACAAGGTGACTATGTTTACTATACCAAATCAACATTCTTAGAATGATTTACTTATTTTGAACTTTTTTTTAAAAATTAAATATATGTTTTAAACACTAAAACAAGAGAATATGCAAATTTTTATGATTAATTCTATTCACTTATATTGTAATGTATTAATATTTGAATCTTTTTTATCTAAAATTCTAAAATCTAATGTATTGAAAATCCTTATAAGTTGTTTTACAAAAATGACCATGAAAAAAAGAAATAAAGAAAATGACATTTTGTAAAGATAAAGATGATTTAAAGTTATGCGAATCAAAAGAAATTGTGAAAATAGATTAGAACTACTTTTATTAGAAACATGAAACCTATTAGATGGGTATACGGGAAAATTTGCTAAGTTTGATTTGGACATTATAAGATGGGTTGAAACACTTCAAATGCATGTCTTTGAATTAAAATGACATAAACATAAACAAATTACTTAGCTACTTAATGTAACATATTAGTCTTCTTAAGGGGACCATGTCTTCTAAACCAAATCAACATTGGTAGAATAATTTACTTATGTTATGCCATTTTTGTAAATTAAATATAAGTTTTAAACATTAAAATAAGACAATATGGAGATTTTTTATGAATAATTTTATTGACGTAAATTGTAATGTATTGATATTTGAGTTTAATTCTAAAATTATAAACTATAATGTATTGATTCAAAATATATTGTTTTAGAAAAATGACCATGAAAAATAGAAATAAAGAAAATGACAGTTTATTCAGACAAAGATGAGTTAATGTGATGAAAAAACAAAGCAATTTGTGAAAATAACATAGAGCTACTTTTATTAGAAACTTGAAACCTATAGTTGCCTTCTCAAGGTGACTACGTTTACTAAACCAAATCAACATTGGTAGAATGATTTACTTATTTTATACTTTTTGATGAATATAAAATATATGTTTTAAACGTTAAAATATGAGAATATGCAGAACTTTTTATGATTAATTTAATTGAATCAAATTGTAATTAATTGATATTTGAGTTTTTTTAAATCTAAAATTCTAAAATGTAATGTATTGATATCCTAATATGTTTTTTAAATGGATATGAAAAAAGAAATAAAGAAAATGACAATTTATATAAACAAAGATGGGTTAATGTGATGAAAAACAAAACAAATTGTGAAAATAACATAGAGCTACTTTTATTAGAAACATGAAACCTATTAGATGGATACATGGGAAAGAGCTAAGTTTGCTTTGATCATTATAGGATGGGTTGAAACACTCCAAATGCATGTCTATGAATTAAAATGACATAAACATATACATATTACTTAGCTACTTAACGTATTTGTTTAACATAGTAGCCTTCTTTAAGTGACTATGCTTTCTACACCAAATCAAAATTGGTATAATGATTTATTCATTTTATACCATTTTTGTAAATTAAAAGTATGTTTTAAACACTAAAATAAGAGAATATGCAGATATTTTTATGATTACTTTGATTGACTTAAATTGTAATGTATTGATATTTGAGCTTTTTAAGTCTGAAATTCTAAAATGTAATTTATTGATATCATAATATGTTGTTTTTAAAAACATAACCATGAAAAAATAAATAAAGAAAATGATAATTTATATAGACAAAGATGGGTTAATGTGATGAAAAAAAATTCCTCAAATAACATAGAGCTACCTTTATTTGGAAACATGAAACTTATAGTAGCCTTCACAAGGTGACTATGTTTACTATACCAAATCAACATTCTTAGAATGATTTACTTATTTTGAACTTTTTTTTAAAAATTAAATATATGTTTTAAACACTAAAACAAGAGAATATGCAAATTTTTATGATTAATTCTATTCACTTATATTGTAATGTATTAATATTTGAATCTTTTTTTATCTAAAATTCTAAAATCTAATGTATTGAAAATCCTTATAAGTTGTTTTACAAAAATGACCATGAAAAAAAGAAATAAAGAAAATGACATTTTGTAAAGATAAAGATGATTTAAAGTTATGCGAATCAAAAGAAATTGTGAAAATAGATTAGAACTACTTTTATTAGAAACATGAAACCTATTAGATGGGTATACGGGAAAATTTGCTAAGTTTGATTTGGACATTATAAGATGGGTTGAAACACTTCAAATGCATGTCTTTGAATTAAAATGACATAAACATAAACAAATTACTTAGCTACTTAATGTAACATATTAGTCTTCTTAAGGGGACCATGTCTTCTAAACCAAATCAACATTGGTAGAATAATTTACTTATGTTATGCCATTTTTGTAAATTAAATATAAGTTTTAAACATTAAAATAAGACAATATGGAGATTTTTTATGAATAATTTTATTGACGTAAATTGTAATGTATTGATATTTGAGTTTTTTTAATTCTAAAATTATAAACTATAATGTATTGATTCAAAATATATTGTTTTAGAAAAATGACCATGAAAATAGAAATAAAGAAAATGACAGTTTATTCAGACAAAGATGAGTTAATGTGATGAAAAAACAAAGCAATTTGTGAAAATAACATAGAGCTACTTTTATTAGAAACTTGAAACCTATAGTTGCCTTCTCAAGGTGACTACGTTTACTAAACCAAATCAACATTGGTAGAATGATTTACTTATTTTATACTTTTGATGAATATAAAATATATGTTTTAAACGTTAAAATATGAGAATATGCAGAACTTTTTATGATTATTTAATTGAATCAAATTGTAATTAATTGATATTTGAGTTTTTTTAAATCTAAAATTCTAAAATGTAATGTATTGATATCCTAATATGTTTTTTTAAATGGATATGAAAAAAAGAAATAAAGAAAATGACAATTTATATAAACAAAGATGGGTTAATGTGATGAAAAACAAAACAAATTGTGAAAATAACATAGAGCTACTTTTATTAGAAACATGAAACCTATTAGATGGATACATGGGAAAGAGCTAAGTTTGCTTTGATCATTATAGGATGGGTTGAAACACTCCAAATGCATGTCTATGAATTAAAATGACATAAACATATACATATTACTTAGCTACTTAACGTATTTGTTTAACATAGTAGCCTTCTTTAAGTGACTATGCTTTCTACACCAAATCAAAATTGGTATAATGATTTATTCATTTTATACCATTTTTGTAAATTAAAAGTATGTTTTAAACACTAAAATAAGAGAATATGCAGATATTTTTATGATTACTTTGATTGACTTAAATTGTAATGTATTGATATTTGAGCTTTTTAAGTCTGAAATTCTAAAATGTAATTTATTGATATCATAATATGTTGTTTTTAAAAACATAACCATGAAAAAATAAATAAAGAAAATGATAATTTATATAGACAAAGATGGGTTAATGTGATGAAAAAAAAATTCCTCAAATAACATAGAGCTACCTTTATTTGGAAACATGAAACTTATAGTAGCCTTCACAAGGTGACTATGTTTACTATACCAAATCAACATTCTTAGAATGATTTACTTATTTTGAACTTTTTTTAAAAATTAAATATATGTTTTAAACACTAAAACAAGAGAATATGCAAATTTTTATGATTAATTCTATTCACTTATATTGTAATGTATTAATATTTGAATCTTTTTTATCTAAAATTCTAAAATCTAATGTATTGAAAATCCTTATAAGTTGTTTTACAAAAATGACCATGAAAAAAAGAAATAAAGAAAATGACATTTTGTAAAGATAAAGATGATTTAAAGTTATGCGAATCAAAAGAAATTGTGAAAATAGATTAGAACTACTTTTATTAGAAACATGAAACCTATTAGATGGGTATACGGGAAAATTTGCTAAGTTTGATTTGGACATTATAAGATGGGTTGAAACACTTCAAATGCATGTCTTTGAATTAAAATGACATAAACATAAACAAATTACTTAGCTACTTAATGTAACATATTAGTCTTCTTAAGGGGACCATGTCTTCTAAACCAAATCAACATTGGTAGAATAATTTACTTATGTTATGCCATTTTTGTAAATTAAATATAAGTTTTAAACATTAAAATAAGACAATATGGAGATTTTTTATGAATAATTTTATTGACGTAAATTGTAATGTATTGATATTTGAGTTTTTTTAATTCTAAAATTATAAACTATAATGTATTGATTCAAAATATATTGTTTTAGAAAAATGACCATGAAAAATAGAAATAAAGAAAATGACAGTTTATTCAGACAAAGATGAGTTAATGTGATGAAAAAACAAAGCAATTTGTGAAAATAACATAGAGCTACTTTTATTAGAAACTTGAAACCTATAGTTGCCTTCTCAAGGTGACTACGTTTACTAAACCAAATCAACATTGGTAGAATGATTTACTTATTTTATACTTTTTGATGAATATAAAATATATGTTTTAAACGTTAAAATATGAGAATATGCAGAACTTTTTATGATTAATTTAATTGAATCAAATTGTAATTAATTGATATTTGAGTTTTTTTAAATCTAAAATTCTAAAATGTAATGTATTGATATCCTAATATGTTTTTTTAAATGGATATGAAAAAAGAAATAAAGAAAATGACAATTTATATAAACAAAGATGGGTTAATGTGATGAAAAACAAAACAAATTGTGAAAATAACATAGAGCTACTTTTATTAGAAACATGAAACCTATTAGATGGATACATGGGAAAGAGCTAAGTTTGCCATGATCATTATAGGATGGGTTGAAACACTCCAAATGCATGTCTATGAATTAAAATGACATAAACATATACATATTACTTAGCTACTTAACGTATTTGTTTAACATAGTAGCCTTCTTTAAGTGACTATGCTTTCTACACCAAATCAAAATTGGTATAATGATTTATTCATTTTATACCATTTTTGTAAATTAAAAGTATGTTTTAAACACTAAAATAAGAGAATATGCAGATATTTTTATGATTACTTTGATTGACTTAAATTGTAATGTATTGATATTTGAGCTTTTTAAGTCTGAAATTCTAAAATGTAATTTATTGATATCATAATATGTTGTTTTTAAAAACATAACCATGAAAAAATAAATAAAGAAAATGATAATTTATATAGACAAAGATGGGTTAATGTGATGAAAAAAAAATTCCTCAAATAACATAGAGCTACCTTTATTTGGAAACATGAAACTTATAGTAGCCTTCACAAGGTGACTATGTTTACTATACCAAATCAACATTCTTAGAATGATTTACTTATTTTGAACTTTTTTAAAAAAATTAAATATATGTTTTAAACACTAAAACAAGAGAATATGCAAATTTTTATGATTAATTCTATTCACTTATATTGTAATGTATTAATATTTGAATCTTTTTTTATCTAAAATTCTAAAATCTAATGTATTGAAAATCCTTATAAGTTGTTTTACAAAAATGACCATGAAAAAAAGAAATAAAGAAAATGACATTTTGTAAAGATAAAGATGATTTAAAGTTATGCGAATCAAAAGAAATTGTGAAAATAGATTAGAACTACTTTTATTAGAAACATGAAACCTATTAGATGGGTATACGGGAAATTTGCTAAGTTTGATTTGGACATTATAAGATGGGTTGAAACACTTCAAATGCATGTCTTTGAATTAAAATGACATAAACATAAACAAATTACTTAGCTACTTAATGTAACATATTAGTCTTCTTAAGGGGACCATGTCTTCTAAACCAAATCAACATTGGTAGAATAATTTACTTATGTTATGCCATTTTTGTAAATTAAATATAAGTTTTAAACATTAAAATAAGACAATATGGAGATTTTTTATGAATAATTTTATTGACGTAAATTGTAATGTATTGATATTTGAGTTTTTTTAATTCTAAAATTATAAACTATAATGTATTGATTCAAAATATATTGTTTTAGAAAAATGACCATGAAAAATAGAAATAAAGAAAATGACAGTTTATTCAGACAAAGATGAGTTAATGTGATGAAAAAACAAAGCAATTTGTGAAAATAACATAGAGCTACTTTTATTAGAAACTTGAAACCTATAGTTGCCTTCTCAAGGTGACTACGTTTACTAAACCAAATCAACATTGGTAGAATGATTTACTTATTTTATACTTTTTGATGAATATAAAATATATGTTTTAAACGTTAAAATATGAGAATATGCAGAACTTTTTATGATTAATTTAATTGAATCAAATTGTAATTAATTGATATTTGAGTTTTTTTAAATCTAAAATTCTAAAATGTAATGTATTGATATCCTAATATGTTTTTTTAAATGGATATGAAAAAAAGAAATAAAGAAAATGACAATTTATATAAACAAAGATGGGTTAATGTGATGAAAAACAAAACAAATTGTGAAAATAACATAGAGCTACTTTTATTAGAAACATGAAACCTATTAGATGGATACATGGGAAAGAGCTAAGTTTGCCATGATCATTATAGGATGGGTTGAAACACTCCAAATGCATGTCTATGAATTAAAATGACATAAACATATACATATTACTTAGCTACTTAACGTATTTGTTTAACATAGTAGCCTTCTTTAAGTGACTATGCTTTCTACACCAAATCAAAATTGGTATAATGATTTATTCATTTTATACCATTTTTGTAAATTAAAAGTATGTTTTAAACACTAAAATAAGAGAATATGCAGATATTTTTATGATTACTTTGATTGACTTAAATTGTAATGTATTGATATTTGAGCTTTTTAAGTCTGAAATTCTAAAATGTAATTTATTGATATCATAATATGTTGTTTTTAAAAACATAACCATGAAAAAATAAATAAAGAAAATGATAATTTATATAGACAAAGATGGGTTAATGTGATGAAAAAAAAATTCCTCAAATAACATAGAGCTACCTTTATTTGGAAACATGAAACTTATAGTAGCCTTCACAAGGTGACTATGTTTACTATACCAAATCAACATTCTTAGAATGATTTACTTATTTTGAACTTTTTTTTAAAAATTAAATATATGTTTTAAACACTAAAACAAGAGAATATGCAAATTTTTATGATTAATTCTATTCACTTATATTGTAATGTATTAATATTTGAATCTTTTTTTATCTAAAATTCTAAAATCTAATGTATTGAAAATCCTTATAAGTTGTTTTACAAAAATGACCATGAAAAAAAGAAATAAAGAAAATGACATTTTGTAAAGATAAAGATGATTTAAAGTTATGCGAATCAAAAGAAATTGTGAAAATAGATTAGAACTACTTTTATTAGAAACATGAAACCTATTAGATGGGTATACGGGAAAATTTGCTAAGTTTGATTTGGACATTATAAGATGGGTTGAAACACTTCAAATGCATGTCTTTGAATTAAAATGACATAAACATAAACAAATTACTTAGCTACTTAATGTAACATATTAGTCTTCTTAAGGGGACCATGTCTTCTAAACCAAATCAACATTGGTAGAATAATTTACTTATGTTATGCCATTTTTGTAAATTAAATATAAGTTTTAAACATTAAAATAAGACAATATGGAGATTTTTTATGAATAATTTTATTGACGTAAATTGTAATGTATTGATATTTGAGTTTTTTTAATTCTAAAATTATAAACTATAATGTATTGATTCAAAATATATTGTTTTAGAAAAATGACCATGAAAAATAGAAATAAAGAAAATGACAGTTTATTCAGACAAAGATGAGTTAATGTGATGAAAAAACAAAGCAATTTGTGAAAATAACATAGAGCTACTTTTATTAGAAACTTGAAACCTATAGTTGCCTTCTCAAGGTGACTACGTTTACTAAACCAAATCAACATTGGTAGAATGATTTACTTATTTTATACTTTTTGATGAATATAAAATATATGTTTTAAACGTTAAAATATGAGAATATGCAGAACTTTTTATGATTAATTTAATTGAATCAAATTGTAATTAATTGATATTTGAGTTTTTTTAAATCTAAAATTCTAAAATGTAATGTATTGATATCCTAATATGTTTTTTTAAATGGATATGAAAAAAGAAATAAAGAAAATGACAATTTATATAAACAAAGATGGGTTAATGTGATGAAAAACAAAACAAATTGTGAAAATAACATAGAGCTACTTTTATTAGAAACATGAAACCTATTAGATGGATACATGGGAAAGAGCTAAGTTTGCCATGATCATTATAGGATGGGTTGAAACACTCCAAATGCATGTCTATGAATTAAAATGACATAAACATATACATATTACTTAGCTACTTAACGTATTTGTTTAACATAGTAGCCTTCTTTAAGTGACTATGCTTTCTACACCAAATCAAAATTGGTATAATGATTTATTCATTTTATACCATTTTTGTAAATTAAAAGTATGTTTTAAACACTAAAATAAGAGAATATGCAGATATTTTTATGATTACTTTGATTGACTTAAATTGTAATGTATTGATATTTGAGCTTTTTAAGTCTGAAATTCTAAAATGTAATTTATTGATATCATAATATGTTGTTTTTAAAAACATAACCATGAAAAAATAAATAAAGAAAATGATAATTTATATAGACAAAGATGGGTTAATGTGATGAAAAAAAAATTCCTCAAATAACATAGAGCTACCTTTATTTGGAAACATGAAACTTATAGTAGCCTTCACAAGGTGACTATGTTTACTATACCAAATCAACATTCTTAGAATGATTTACTTATTTTGAACTTTTTTTAAAAAATTAAATATATGTTTTAAACACTAAAACAAGAGAATATGCAAATTTTTATGATTAATTCTATTCACTTATATTGTAATGTATTAATATTTGAATCTTTTTTTATCTAAAATTCTAAAATCTAATGTATTGAAAATCCTTATAAGTTGTTTTACAAAAATGACCATGAAAAAAAGAAATAAAGAAAATGACATTTTGTAAAGATAAAGATGATTTAAAGTTATGCGAATCAAAAGAAATTGTGAAAATAGATTAGAACTACTTTTATTAGAAACATGAAACCTATTAGATGGGTATACGGGAAAATTTGCTAAGTTTGATTTGGACATTATAAGATGGGTTGAAACACTTCAAATGCATGTCTTTGAATTAAAATGACATAAACATAAACAAATTACTTAGCTACTTAATGTAACATATTAGTCTTCTTAAGGGGACCATGTCTTCTAAACCAAATCAACATTGGTAGAATAATTTACTTATGTTATGCCATTTTTGTAAATTAAATATAAGTTTTAAACATTAAAATAAGACAATATGGAGATTTTTTATGAATAATTTTATTGACGTAAATTGTAATGTATTGATATTTGAGTTTTTTTAATTCTAAAATTATAAACTATAATGTATTGATTCAAAATATATTGTTTTAGAAAAATGACCATGAAAAATAGAAATAAAGAAAATGACAGTTTATTCAGACAAAGATGAGTTAATGTGATGAAAAAACAAAGCAATTTGTGAAAATAACATAGAGCTACTTTTATTAGAAACTTGAAACCTATAGTTGCCTTCTCAAGGTGACTACGTTTACTAAACCAAATCAACATTGGTAGAATGATTTACTTATTTTATACTTTTTGATGAATATAAAATATATGTTTTAAACGTTAAAATATGAGAATATGCAGAACTTTTTATGATTAATTTAATTGAATCAAATTGTAATTAATTGATATTTGAGTTTTTTTAAATCTAAAATTCTAAAATGTAATGTATTGATATCCTAATATGTTTTTTTAAATGGATATGAAAAAAAGAAATAAAGAAAATGACAATTTATATAAACAAAGATGGGTTAATGTGATGAAAAACAAAACAAATTGTGAAAATAACATAGAGCTACTTTTATTAGAAACATGAAACCTATTAGATGGATACATGGGAAAGAGCTAAGTTTGCCATGATCATTATAGGATGGGTTGAAACACTCCAAATGCATGTCTATGAATTAAAATGACATAAACATATACATATTACTTAGCTACTTAACGTATTTGTTTAACATAGTAGCCTTCTTTAAGTGACTATGCTTTCTACACCAAATCAAAATTGGTATAATGATTTATTCATTTTATACCATTTTTGTAAATTAAAAGTATGTTTTAAACACTAAAATAAGAGAATATGCAGATATTTTTATGATTACTTTGATTGACTTAAATTGTAATGTATTGATATTTGAGCTTTTTAAGTCTGAAATTCTAAAATGTAATTTATTGATATCATAATATGTTGTTTTTAAAAACATAACCATGAAAAAATAAATAAAGAAAATGATAATTTATATAGACAAAGATGGGTTAATGTGATGAAAAAAAAATTCCTCAAATAACATAGAGCTACCTTTATTTGGAAACATGAAACTTATAGTAGCCTTCACAAGGTGACTATGTTTACTATACCAAATCAACATTCTTAGAATGATTTACTTATTTTGAACTTTTTTTAAAAATTAAATATATGTTTTAAACACTAAAACAAGAGAATATGCAAATTTTTATGATTAATTCTATTCACTTATATTGTAATGTATTAATATTTGAATCTTTTTTTATCTAAAATTCTAAAATCTAATGTATTGAAAATCCTTATAAGTTGTTTTACAAAAATGACCATGAAAAAAAGAAATAAAGAAAATGACATTTTGTAAAGATAAAGATGATTTAAAGTTATGCGAATCAAAAGAAATTGTGAAAATAGATTAGAACTACTTTTATTAGAAACATGAAACCTATTAGATGGGTATACGGGAAAATTTGCTAAGTTTGATTTGGACATTATAAGATGGGTTGAAACACTTCAAATGCATGTCTTTGAATTAAAATGACATAAACATAAACAAATTACTTAGCTACTTAATGTAACATATTAGTCTTCTTAAGGGGACCATGTCTTCTAAACCAAATCAACATTGGTAGAATAATTTACTTATGTTATGCCATTTTTGTAAATTAAATATAAGTTTTAAACATTAAAATAAGACAATATGGAGATTTTTTATGAATAATTTTATTGACGTAAATTGTAATGTATTGATATTTGAGTTTTTTTAATTCTAAAATTATAAACTATAATGTATTGATTCAAAATATATTGTTTTAGAAAAATGACCATGAAAAATAGAAATAAAGAAAATGACAGTTTATTCAGACAAAGATGAGTTAATGTGATGAAAAACAAAGCAATTTGTGAAAATAACATAGAGCTACTTTTATTAGAAACTTGAAACCTATAGTTGCCTTCTCAAGGTGACTACGTTTACTAAACCAAATCAACATTGGTAGAATGATTTACTTATTTTATACTTTTTGATGAATATAAAATATATGTTTTAAACGTTAAAATATGAGAATATGCAGAACTTTTTATGATTAATTTAATTGAATCAAATTGTAATTAATTGATATTTGAGTTTTTTTAAATCTAAAATTCTAAAATGTAATGTATTGATATCCTAATATGTTTTTTTAAATGGATATGAAAAAAAGAAATAAAGAAAATGACAATTTATATAAACAAAGATGGGTTAATGTGATGAAAAACAAAACAAATTGTGAAAATAACATAGAGCTACTTTTATTAGAAACATGAAACCTATTAGATGGATACATGGGAAAGAGCTAAGTTTGCCATGATCATTATAGGATGGGTTGAAACACTCCAAATGCATGTCTATGAATTAAAATGACATAAACATATACATATTACTTAGCTACTTAACGTATTTGTTTAACATAGTAGCCTTCTTTAAGTGACTATGCTTTCTACACCAAATCAAAATTGGTATAATGATTTATTCATTTTATACCATTTTTGTAAATTAAAAGTATGTTTTAAACACTAAAATAAGAGAATATGCAGATATTTTTATGATTACTTTGATTGACTTAAATTGTAATGTATTGATATTTGAGCTTTTTAAGTCTGAAATTCTAAAATGTAATTTATTGATATCATAATATGTTGTTTTTAAAAACATAACCATGAAAAAATAAATAAAGAAAATGATAATTTATATAGACAAAGATGGGTTAATGTGATGAAAAAAAAATTCCTCAAATAACATAGAGCTACCTTTATTTGGAAACATGAAACTTATAGTAGCCTTCACAAGGTGACTATGTTTACTATACCAAATCAACATTCTTAGAATGATTTACTTATTTTGAACTTTTTTTTAAAAATTAAATATATGTTTTAAACACTAAAACAAGAGAATATGCAAATTTTTATGATTAATTCTATTCACTTATATTGTAATGTATTAATATTTGAATCTTTTTTTATCTAAAATTCTAAAATCTAATGTATTGAAAATCCTTATAAGTTGTTTTACAAAAATGACCATGAAAAAAAGAAATAAAGAAAATGACATTTTGTAAAGATAAAGATGATTTAAAGTTATGCGAATCAAAAGAAATTGTGAAAATAGATTAGAACTACTTTTATTAGAAACATGAAACCTATTAGATGGGTATACGGGAAAATTTGCTAAGTTTGATTTGGACATTATAAGATGGGTTGAAACACTTCAAATGCATGTCTTTGAATTAAAATGACATAAACATAAACAAATTACTTAGCTACTTAATGTAACATATTAGTCTTCTTAAGGGGACCATGTCTTCTAAACCAAATCAACATTGGTAGAATAATTTACTTATGTTATGCCATTTTTGTAAATTAAATATAAGTTTTAAACATTAAAATAAGACAATATGGAGATTTTTTATGAATAATTTTATTGACGTAAATTGTAATGTATTGATATTTGAGTTTTTTTAATTCTAAAATTATAAACTATAATGTATTGATTCAAAATATATTGTTTTAGAAAAATGACCATGAAAAATAGAAATAAAGAAAATGACAGTTTATTCAGACAAAGATGAGTTAATGTGATGAAAAAACAAAGCAATTTGTGAAAATAACATAGAGCTACTTTTATTAGAAACTTGAAACCTATAGTTGCCTTCTCAAGGTGACTACGTTTACTAAACCAAATCAACATTGGTAGAATGATTTACTTATTTTATACTTTTTGATGAATATAAAATATATGTTTTAAACGTTAAAATATGAGAATATGCAGAACTTTTTATGATTAATTTAATTGAATCAAATTGTAATTAATTGATATTTGAGTTTTTTTAAATCTAAAATTCTAAAATGTAATGTATTGATATCCTAATATGTTTTTTTAAATGGATATGAAAAAAAGAAATAAAGAAAATGACAATTTATATAAACAAAGATGGGTTAATGTGATGAAAAACAAAACAAATTGTGAAAATAACATAGAGCTACTTTTATTAGAAACATGAAACCTATTAGATGGATACATGGGAAAGAGCTAAGTTTGCTTTGATCATTATAGGATGGGTTGAAACACTCCAAATGCATGTCTATGAATTAAAATGACATAAACATATACATATTACTTAGCTACTTAACGTATTTGTTTAACATAGTAGCCTTCTTTAAGTGACTATGCTTTCTACACCAAATCAAAATTGGTATAATGATTTATTCATTTTATACCATTTTTGTAAATTAAAAGTATGTTTTAAACACTAAAATAAGAGAATATGCAGATATTTTTATGATTACTTTGATTGACTTAAATTGTAATGTATTGATATTTGAGCTTTTTAAGTCTGAAATTCTAAAATGTAATTTATTGATATCATAATATGTTGTTTTTAAAAACATAACCATGAAAAAATAAATAAAGAAAATGATAATTTATATAGACAAAGATGGGTTAATGTGATGAAAAAAAAATTCCTCAAATAACATAGAGCTACCTTTATTTGGAAACATGAAACTTATAGTAGCCTTCACAAGGTGACTATGTTTACTATACCAAATCAACATTCTTAGAATGATTTACTTATTTTGAACTTTTTTTAAAAATTAAATATATGTTTTAAACACTAAAACAAGAGAATATGCAAATTTTTATGATTAATTCTATTCACTTATATTGTAATGTATTAATATTTGAATCTTTTTTTATCTAAAATTCTAAAATCTAATGTATTGAAAATCCTTATAAGTTGTTTTACAAAAATGACCATGAAAAAAAGAAATAAAGAAAATGACATTTTGTAAAGATAAAGATGATTTAAAGTTATGCGAATCAAAAGAAATTGTGAAAATAGATTAGAACTACTTTTATTAGAAACATGAAACCTATTAGATGGGTATACGGGAAAATTTGCTAAGTTTGATTTGGACATTATAAGATGGGTTGAAACACTTCAAATGCATGTCTTTGAATTAAAATGACATAAACATAAACAAATTACTTAGCTACTTAATGTAACATATTAGTCTTCTTAAGGGGACCATGTCTTCTAAACCAAATCAACATTGGTAGAATAATTTACTTATGTTATGCCATTTTTGTAAATTAAATATAAGTTTTAAACATTAAAATAAGACAATATGGAGATTTTTTATGAATAATTTTATTGACGTAAATTGTAATGTATTGATATTTGAGTTTTTTTAATTCTAAAATTATAAACTATAATGTATTGATTCAAAATATATTGTTTTAGAAAAATGACCATGAAAAATAGAAATAAAGAAAATGACAGTTTATTCAGACAAAGATGAGTTAATGTGATGAAAAAACAAAGCAATTTGTGAAAATAACATAGAGCTACTTTTATTAGAAACTTGAAACCTATAGTTGCCTTCTCAAGGTGACTACGTTTACTAAACCAAATCAACATTGGTAGAATGATTTACTTATTTTATACTTTTTGATGAATATAAAATATATGTTTTAAACGTTAAAATATGAGAATATGCAGAACTTTTTATGATTAATTTAATTGAATCAAATTGTAATTAATTGATATTTGAGTTTTTTTAAATCTAAAATTCTAAAATGTAATGTATTGATATCCTAATATGTTTTTTTAAATGGATATGAAAAAAAGAAATAAAGAAAATGACAATTTATATAAACAAAGATGGGTTAATGTGATGAAAAACAAAACAAATTGTGAAAATAACATAGAGCTACTTTTATTAGAAACATGAAACCTATTAGATGGATACATGGGAAAGAGCTAAGTTTGCTTTGATCATTATAGGATGGGTTGAAACACTCCAAATGCATGTCTATGAATTAAAATGACATAAACATATACATATTACTTAGCTACTTAACGTATTTGTTTAACATAGTAGCCTTCTTTAAGTGACTATGCTTTCTACACCAAATCAAAATTGGTATAATGATTTATTCATTTTATACCATTTTTGTAAATTAAAAGTATGTTTTAAACACTAAAATAAGAGAATATGCAGATATTTTTATGATTACTTTGATTGACTTAAATTGTAATGTATTGATATTTGAGCTTTTTAAGTCTGAAATTCTAAAATGTAATTTATTGATATCATAATATGTTGTTTTTAAAAACATAACCATGAAAAAATAAATAAAGAAAATGATAATTTATATAGACAAAGATGGGTTAATGTGATGAAAAAAAAATTCCTCAAATAACATAGAGCTACCTTTATTTGGAAACATGAAACTTATAGTAGCCTTCACAAGGTGACTATGTTTACTATACCAAATCAACATTCTTAGAATGATTTACTTATTTTGAACTTTTTTTAAAAATTAAATATATGTTTTAAACACTAAAACAAGAGAATATGCAAATTTTTATGATTAATTCTATTCACTTATATTGTAATGTATTAATATTTGAATCTTTTTTTATCTAAAATTCTAAAATCTAATGTATTGAAAATCCTTATAAGTTGTTTTACAAAAATGACCATGAAAAAAAGAAATAAAGAAAATGACATTTTGTAAAGATAAAGATGATTTAAAGTTATGCGAATCAAAAGAAATTGTGAAAATAGATTAGAACTACTTTTATTAGAAACATGAAACCTATTAGATGGGTATACGGGAAAATTTGCTAAGTTTGATTTGGACATTATAAGATGGGTTGAAACACTTCAAATGCATGTCTTTGAATTAAAATGACATAAACATAAACAAATTACTTAGCTACTTAATGTAACATATTAGTCTTCTTAAGGGGACCATGTCTTCTAAACCAAATCAACATTGGTAGAATAATTTACTTATGTTATGCCATTTTTGTAAATTAAATATAAGTTTTAAACATTAAAATAAGACAATATGGAGATTTTTTATGAATAATTTTATTGACGTAAATTGTAATGTATTGATATTTGAGTTTTTTTAATTCTAAAATTATAAACTATAATGTATTGATTCAAAATATATTGTTTTAGAAAAATGACCATGAAAAATAGAAATAAAGAAAATGACAGTTTATTCAGACAAAGATGAGTTAATGTGATGAAAAAACAAAGCAATTTGTGAAAATAACATAGAGCTACTTTTATTAGAAACTTGAAACCTATAGTTGCCTTCTCAAGGTGACTACGTTTACTAAACCAAATCAACATTGGTAGAATGATTTACTTATTTTATACTTTTTGATGAATATAAAATATATGTTTTAAACGTTAAAATATGAGAATATGCAGAACTTTTTATGATTAATTTAATTGAATCAAATTGTAATTAATTGATATTTGAGTTTTTTTAAATCTAAAATTCTAAAATGTAATGTATTGATATCCTAATATGTTTTTTTAAATGGATATGAAAAAAAGAAATAAAGAAAATGACAATTTATATAAACAAAGATGGGTTAATGTGATGAAAAACAAAACAAATTGTGAAAATAACATAGAGCTACTTTTATTAGAAACATGAAACCTATTAGATGGATACATGGGAAAGAGCTAAGTTTGCTTTGATCATTATAGGATGGGTTGAAACACTCCAAATGCATGTCTATGAATTAAAATGACATAAACATATACATATTACTTAGCTACTTAACGTATTTGTTTAACATAGTAGCCTTCTTTAAGTGACTATGCTTTCTACACCAAATCAAAATTGGTATAATGATTTATTCATTTTATACCATTTTTGTAAATTAAAAGTATGTTTTAAACACTAAAATAAGAGAATATGCAGATATTTTTATGATTACTTTGATTGACTTAAATTGTAATGTATTGATATTTGAGCTTTTTAAGTCTGAAATTCTAAAATGTAATTTATTGATATCATAATATGTTGTTTTTAAAAACATAACCATGAAAAAATAAATAAAGAAAATGATAATTTATATAGACAAAGATGGGTTAATGTGATGAAAAAAAAATTCCTCAAATAACATAGAGCTACCTTTATTTGGAAACATGAAACTTATAGTAGCCTTCACAAGGTGACTATGTTTACTATACCAAATCAACATTCTTAGAATGATTTACTTATTTTGAACTTTTTTTTAAAAATTAAATATATGTTTTAAACACTAAAACAAGAGAATATGCAAATTTTTATGATTAATTCTATTCACTTATATTGTAATGTATTAATATTTGAATCTTTTTTTATCTAAAATTCTAAAATCTAATGTATTGAAAATCCTTATAAGTTGTTTTACAAAAATGACCATGAAAAAAAGAAATAAAGAAAATGACATTTTGTAAAGATAAAGATGATTTAAAGTTATGCGAATCAAAAGAAATTGTGAAAATAGATTAGAACTACTTTTATTAGAAACATGAAACCTATTAGATGGGTATACGGGAAAATTTGCTAAGTTTGATTTGGACATTATAAGATGGGTTGAAACACTTCAAATGCATGTCTTTGAATTAAAATGACATAAACATAAACAAATTACTTAGCTACTTAATGTAACATATTAGTCTTCTTAAGGGGACCATGTCTTCTAAACCAAATCAACATTGGTAGAATAATTTACTTATGTTATGCCATTTTTGTAAATTAAATATAAGTTTTAAACATTAAAATAAGACAATATGGAGATTTTTTATGAATAATTTTATTGACGTAAATTGTAATGTATTGATATTTGAGTTTTTTTAATTCTAAAATTATAAACTATAATGTATTGATTCAAAATATATTGTTTTAGAAAAATGACCATGAAAAATAGAAATAAAGAAAATGACAGTTTATTCAGACAAAGATGAGTTAATGTGATGAAAAAACAAAGCAATTTGTGAAAATAACATAGAGCTACTTTTATTAGAAACTTGAAACCTATAGTTGCCTTCTCAAGGTGACTACGTTTACTAAACCAAATCAACATTGGTAGAATGATTTACTTATTTTATACTTTTTGATGAATATAAAATATATGTTTTAAACGTTAAAATATGAGAATATGCAGAACTTTTTATGATTAATTTAATTGAATCAAATTGTAATTAATTGATATTTGAGTTTTTTTAAATCTAAAATTCTAAAATGTAATGTATTGATATCCTAATATGTTTTTTTAAATGGATATGAAAAAAAGAAATAAAGAAAATGACAATTTATATAAACAAAGATGGGTTAATGTGATGAAAAACAAAACAAATTGTGAAAATAACATAGAGCTACTTTTATTAGAAACATGAAACCTATTAGATGGATACATGGGAAAGAGCTAAGTTTGCTTTGATCATTATAGGATGGGTTGAAACACTCCAAATGCATGTCTATGAATTAAAATGACATAAACATATACATATTACTTAGCTACTTAACGTATTTGTTTAACATAGTAGCCTTCTTTAAGTGACTATGCTTTCTACACCAAATCAAAATTGGTATAATGATTTATTCATTTTATACCATTTTTGTAAATTAAAAGTATGTTTTAAACACTAAAATAAGAGAATATGCAGATATTTTTATGATTACTTTGATTGACTTAAATTGTAATGTATTGATATTTGAGCTTTTTAAGTCTGAAATTCTAAAATGTAATTTATTGATATCATAATATGTTGTTTTTAAAAACATAACCATGAAAAAATAAATAAAGAAAATGATAATTTATATAGACAAAGATGGGTTAATGTGATGAAAAAAAAATTCCTCAAATAACATAGAGCTACCTTTATTTGGAAACATGAAACTTATAGTAGCCTTCACAAGGTGACTATGTTTACTATACCAAATCAACATTCTTAGAATGATTTACTTATTTTGAACTTTTTTTAAAAATTAAATATATGTTTTAAACACTAAAACAAGAGAATATGCAAATTTTTATGATTAATTCTATTCACTTATATTGTAATGTATTAATATTTGAATCTTTTTTTATCTAAAATTCTAAAATCTAATGTATTGAAAATCCTTATAAGTTGTTTTACAAAAATGACCATGAAAAAAAGAAATAAAGAAAATGACATTTTGTAAAGATAAAGATGATTTAAAGTTATGCGAATCAAAAGAAATTGTGAAAATAGATTAGAACTACTTTTATTAGAAACATGAAACCTATTAGATGGGTATACGGGAAAATTTGCTAAGTTTGATTTGGACATTATAAGATGGGTTGAAACACTTCAAATGCATGTCTTTGAATTAAAATGACATAAACATAAACAAATTACTTAGCTACTTAATGTAACATATTAGTCTTCTTAAGGGGACCATGTCTTCTAAACCAAATCAACATTGGTAGAATAATTTACTTATGTTATGCCATTTTTGTAAATTAAATATAAGTTTTAAACATTAAAATAAGACAATATGGAGATTTTTTATGAATAATTTTATTGACGTAAATTGTAATGTATTGATATTTGAGTTTTTTTAATTCTAAAATTATAAACTATAATGTATTGATTCAAAATATATTGTTTTAGAAAAATGACCATGAAAAATAGAAATAAAGAAAATGACAGTTTATTCAGACAAAGATGAGTTAATGTGATGAAAAAACAAAGCAATTTGTGAAAATAACATAGAGCTACTTTTATTAGAAACTTGAAACCTATAGTTGCCTTCTCAAGGTGACTACGTTTACTAAACCAAATCAACATTGGTAGAATGATTTACTTATTTTATACTTTTTGATGAATATAAAATATATGTTTTAAACGTTAAAATATGAGAATATGCAGAACTTTTTATGATTAATTTAATTGAATCAAATTGTAATTAATTGATATTTGAGTTTTTTTAAATCTAAAATTCTAAAATGTAATGTATTGATATCCTAATATGTTTTTTTAAATGGATATGAAAAAAAGAAATAAAGAAAATGACAATTTATATAAACAAAGATGGGTTAATGTGATGAAAAACAAAACAAATTGTGAAAATAACATAGAGCTACTTTTATTAGAAACATGAAACCTATTAGATGGATACATGGGAAAGAGCTAAGTTTGCTTTGATCATTATAGGATGGGTTGAAACACTCCAAATGCATGTCTATGAATTAAAATGACATAAACATATACATATTACTTAGCTACTTAACGTATTTGTTTAACATAGTAGCCTTCTTTAAGTGACTATGCTTTCTACACCAAATCAAAATTGGTATAATGATTTATTCATTTTATACCATTTTTGTAAATTAAAAGTATGTTTTAAACACTAAAATAAGAGAATATGCAGATATTTTTATGATTACTTTGATTGACTTAAATTGTAATGTATTGATATTTGAGCTTTTTAAGTCTGAAATTCTAAAATGTAATTTATTGATATCATAATATGTTGTTTTTAAAAACATAACCATGAAAAAATAAATAAAGAAAATGATAATTTATATAGACAAAGATGGGTTAATGTGATGAAAAAAAAATTCCTCAAATAACATAGAGCTACCTTTATTTGGAAACATGAAACTTATAGTAGCCTTCACAAGGTGACTATGTTTACTATACCAAATCAACATTCTTAGAATGATTTACTTATTTTGAACTTTTTTTAAAAATTAAATATATGTTTTAAACACTAAAACAAGAGAATATGCAAATTTTTATGATTAATTCTATTCACTTATATTGTAATGTATTAATATTTGAATCTTTTTTTATCTAAAATTCTAAAATCTAATGTATTGAAAATCCTTATAAGTTGTTTTACAAAAATGACCATGAAAAAAAGAAATAAAGAAAATGACATTTTGTAAAGATAAAGATGATTTAAAGTTATGCGAATCAAAAGAAATTGTGAAAATAGATTAGAACTACTTTTATTAGAAACATGAAACCTATTAGATGGGTATACGGGAAAATTTGCTAAGTTTGATTTGGACATTATAAGATGGGTTGAAACACTTCAAATGCATGTCTTTGAATTAAAATGACATAAACATAAACAAATTACTTAGCTACTTAATGTAACATATTAGTCTTCTTAAGGGGACCATGTCTTCTAAACCAAATCAACATTGGTAGAATAATTTACTTATGTTATGCCATTTTTGTAAATTAAATATAAGTTTTAAACATTAAAATAAGACAATATGGAGATTTTTTATGAATAATTTTATTGACGTAAATTGTAATGTATTGATATTTGAGTTTTTTTAATTCTAAAATTATAAACTATAATGTATTGATTCAAAATATATTGTTTTAGAAAAATGACCATGAAAAATAGAAATAAAGAAAATGACAGTTTATTCAGACAAAGATGAGTTAATGTGATGAAAAAACAAAGCAATTTGTGAAAATAACATAGAGCTACTTTTATTAGAAACTTGAAACCTATAGTTGCCTTCTCAAGGTGACTACGTTTACTAAACCAAATCAACATTGGTAGAATGATTTACTTATTTTATACTTTTTGATGAATATAAAATATATGTTTTAAACGTTAAAATATGAGAATATGCAGAACTTTTTATGATTAATTTAATTGAATCAAATTGTAATTAATTGATATTTGAGTTTTTTTAAATCTAAAATTCTAAAATGTAATGTATTGATATCCTAATATGTTTTTTTAAATGGATATGAAAAAAAGAAATAAAGAAAATGACAATTTATATAAACAAAGATGGGTTAATGTGATGAAAAACAAAACAAATTGTGAAAATAACATAGAGCTACTTTTATTAGAAACATGAAACCTATTAGATGGATACATGGGAAAGAGCTAAGTTTGCTTTGATCATTATAGGATGGGTTGAAACACTCCAAATGCATGTCTATGAATTAAAATGACATAAACATATACATATTACTTAGCTACTTAACGTATTTGTTTAACATAGTAGCCTTCTTTAAGTGACTATGCTTTCTACACCAAATCAAAATTGGTATAATGATTTATTCATTTTATACCATTTTTGTAAATTAAAAGTATGTTTTAAACACTAAAATAAGAGAATATGCAGATATTTTTATGATTACTTTGATTGACTTAAATTGTAATGTATTGATATTTGAGCTTTTTAAGTCTGAAATTCTAAAATGTAATTTATTGATATCATAATATGTTGTTTTTAAAAACATAACCATGAAAAAATAAATAAAGAAAATGATAATTTATATAGACAAAGATGGGTTAATGTGATGAAAAAAAAATTCCTCAAATAACATAGAGCTACCTTTATTTGGAAACATGAAACTTATAGTAGCCTTCACAAGGTGACTATGTTTACTATACCAAATCAACATTCTTAGAATGATTTACTTATTTTGAACTTTTTTTAAAAATTAAATATATGTTTTAAACACTAAAACAAGAGAATATGCAAATTTTTATGATTAATTCTATTCACTTATATTGTAATGTATTAATATTTGAATCTTTTTTTATCTAAAATTCTAAAATCTAATGTATTGAAAATCCTTATAAGTTGTTTTACAAAAATGACCATGAAAAAAAGAAATAAAGAAAATGACATTTTGTAAAGATAAAGATGATTTAAAGTTATGCGAATCAAAAGAAATTGTGAAAATAGATTAGAACTACTTTTATTAGAAACATGAAACCTATTAGATGGGTATACGGGAAAATTTGCTAAGTTTGATTTGGACATTATAAGATGGGTTGAAACACTTCAAATGCATGTCTTTGAATTAAAATGACATAAACATAAACAAATTACTTAGCTACTTAATGTAACATATTAGTCTTCTTAAGGGGACCATGTCTTCTAAACCAAATCAACATTGGTAGAATAATTTACTTATGTTATGCCATTTTTGTAAATTAAATATAAGTTTTAAACATTAAAATAAGACAATATGGAGATTTTTTATGAATAATTTTATTGACGTAAATTGTAATGTATTGATATTTGAGTTTTTTTAATTCTAAAATTATAAACTATAATGTATTGATTCAAAATATATTGTTTTAGAAAAATGACCATGAAAAATAGAAATAAAGAAAATGACAGTTTATTCAGACAAAGATGAGTTAATGTGATGAAAAAACAAAGCAATTTGTGAAAATAACATAGAGCTACTTTTATTAGAAACTTGAAACCTATAGTTGCCTTCTCAAGGTGACTACGTTTACTAAACCAAATCAACATTGGTAGAATGATTTACTTATTTTATACTTTTTGATGAATATAAAATATATGTTTTAAACGTTAAAATATGAGAATATGCAGAACTTTTTATGATTAATTTAATTGAATCAAATTGTAATTAATTGATATTTGAGTTTTTTTAAATCTAAAATTCTAAAATGTAATGTATTGATATCCTAATATGTTTTTTTAAATGGATATGAAAAAAAGAAATAAAGAAAATGACAATTTATATAAACAAAGATGGGTTAATGTGATGAAAAACAAAACAAATTGTGAAAATAACATAGAGCTACTTTTATTAGAAACATGAAACCTATTAGATGGATACATGGGAAAGAGCTAAGTTTGCTTTGATCATTATAGGATGGGTTGAAACACTCCAAATGCATGTCTATGAATTAAAATGACATAAACATATACATATTACTTAGCTACTTAACGTATTTGTTTAACATAGTAGCCTTCTTTAAGTGACTATGCTTTCTACACCAAATCAAAATTGGTATAATGATTTATTCATTTTATACCATTTTTGTAAATTAAAAGTATGTTTTAAACACTAAAATAAGAGAATATGCAGATATTTTTATGATTACTTTGATTGACTTAAATTGTAATGTATTGATATTTGAGCTTTTTAAGTCTGAAATTCTAAAATGTAATTTATTGATATCATAATATGTTGTTTTTAAAAACATAACCATGAAAAAATAAATAAAGAAAATGATAATTTATATAGACAAAGATGGGTTAATGTGATGAAAAAAAAATTCCTCAAATAACATAGAGCTACCTTTATTTGGAAACATGAAACTTATAGTAGCCTTCACAAGGTGACTATGTTTACTATACCAAATCAACATTCTTAGAATGATTTACTTATTTTGAACTTTTTTTAAAAATTAAATATATGTTTTAAACACTAAAACAAGAGAATATGCAAATTTTTATGATTAATTCTATTCACTTATATTGTAATGTATTAATATTTGAATCTTTTTTTATCTAAAATTCTAAAATCTAATGTATTGAAAATCCTTATAAGTTGTTTTACAAAAATGACCATGAAAAAAAGAAATAAAGAAAATGACATTTTGTAAAGATAAAGATGATTTAAAGTTATGCGAATCAAAAGAAATTGTGAAAATAGATTAGAACTACTTTTATTAGAAACATGAAACCTATTAGATGGGTATACGGGAAAATTTGCTAAGTTTGATTTGGACATTATAAGATGGGTTGAAACACTTCAAATGCATGTCTTTGAATTAAAATGACATAAACATAAACAAATTACTTAGCTACTTAATGTAACATATTAGTCTTCTTAAGGGGACCATGTCTTCTAAACCAAATCAACATTGGTAGAATAATTTACTTATGTTATGCCATTTTTGTAAATTAAATATAAGTTTTAAACATTAAAATAAGACAATATGGAGATTTTTTATGAATAATTTTATTGACGTAAATTGTAATGTATTGATATTTGAGTTTTTTTAATTCTAAAATTATAAACTATAATGTATTGATTCAAAATATATTGTTTTAGAAAAATGACCATGAAAAATAGAAATAAAGAAAATGACAGTTTATTCAGACAAAGATGAGTTAATGTGATGAAAAAACAAAGCAATTTGTGAAAATAACATAGAGCTACTTTTATTAGAAACTTGAAACCTATAGTTGCCTTCTCAAGGTGACTACGTTTACTAAACCAAATCAACATTGGTAGAATGATTTACTTATTTTATACTTTTTGATGAATATAAAATATATGTTTTAAACGTTAAAATATGAGAATATGCAGAACTTTTTATGATTAATTTAATTGAATCAAATTGTAATTAATTGATATTTGAGTTTTTTTAAATCTAAAATTCTAAAATGTAATGTATTGATATCCTAATATGTTTTTTTAAATGGATATGAAAAAAAGAAATAAAGAAAATGACAATTTATATAAACAAAGATGGGTTAATGTGATGAAAAACAAAACAAATTGTGAAAATAACATAGAGCTACTTTTATTAGAAACATGAAACCTATTAGATGGATACATGGGAAAGAGCTAAGTTTGCTTTGATCATTATAGGATGGGTTGAAACACTCCAAATGCATGTCTATGAATTAAAATGACATAAACATATACATATTACTTAGCTACTTAACGTATTTGTTTAACATAGTAGCCTTCTTTAAGTGACTATGCTTTCTACACCAAATCAAAATTGGTATAATGATTTATTCATTTTATACCATTTTTGTAAATTAAAAGTATGTTTTAAACACTAAAATAAGAGAATATGCAGATATTTTTATGATTACTTTGATTGACTTAAATTGTAATGTATTGATATTTGAGCTTTTTAAGTCTGAAATTCTAAAATGTAATTTATTGATATCATAATATGTTGTTTTTAAAAACATAACCATGAAAAAATAAATAAAGAAAATGATAATTTATATAGACAAAGATGGGTTAATGTGATGAAAAAAAAATTCCTCAAATAACATAGAGCTACCTTTATTTGGAAACATGAAACTTATAGTAGCCTTCACAAGGTGACTATGTTTACTATACCAAATCAACATTCTTAGAATGATTTACTTATTTTGAACTTTTTTTTAAAAATTAAATATATGTTTTAAACACTAAAACAAGAGAATATGCAAATTTTTATGATTAATTCTATTCACTTATATTGTAATGTATTAATATTTGAATCTTTTTTTATCTAAAATTCTAAAATCTAATGTATTGAAAATCCTTATAAGTTGTTTTACAAAAATGACCATGAAAAAAAGAAATAAAGAAAATGACATTTTGTAAAGATAAAGATGATTTAAAGTTATGCGAATCAAAAGAAATTGTGAAAATAGATTAGAACTACTTTTATTAGAAACATGAAACCTATTAGATGGGTATACGGGAAAATTTGCTAAGTTTGATTTGGACATTATAAGATGGGTTGAAACACTTCAAATGCATGTCTTTGAATTAAAATGACATAAACATAAACAAATTACTTAGCTACTTAATGTAACATATTAGTCTTCTTAAGGGGACCATGTCTTCTAAACCAAATCAACATTGGTAGAATAATTTACTTATGTTATGCCATTTTTGTAAATTAAATATAAGTTTTAAACATTAAAATAAGACAATATGGAGATTTTTTATGAATAATTTTATTGACGTAAATTGTAATGTATTGATATTTGAGTTTTTTTAATTCTAAAATTATAAACTATAATGTATTGATTCAAAATATATTGTTTTAGAAAAATGACCATGAAAAATAGAAATAAAGAAAATGACAGTTTATTCAGACAAAGATGAGTTAATGTGATGAAAAAACAAAGCAATTTGTGAAAATAACATAGAGCTACTTTTATTAGAAACTTGAAACCTATAGTTGCCTTCTCAAGGTGACTACGTTTACTAAACCAAATCAACATTGGTAGAATGATTTACTTATTTTATACTTTTTGATGAATATAAAATATATGTTTTAAACGTTAAA
This sequence comes from Lathyrus oleraceus, assembly GCF_024323335.1. Taxonomy (NCBI): domain Eukaryota; kingdom Viridiplantae; phylum Streptophyta; class Magnoliopsida; order Fabales; family Fabaceae; genus Lathyrus; species Lathyrus oleraceus. The sequence continues at coordinate 30,195 of NW_026112720.1, read as the reverse complement.
ATATGAGAATATGCAGAACTTTTTATGATTAATTTAATTGAATCAAATTGTAATTAATTGATATTTGAGTTTTTTTAAATCTAAAATTCTAAAATGTAATGTATTGATATCCTAATATGTTTTTTTAAATGGATATGAAAAAAAGAAATAAAGAAAATGACAATTTATATAAACAAAGATGGGTTAATGTGATGAAAAACAAAACAAATTGTGAAAATAACATAGAGCTACTTTTATTAGAAACATGAAACCTATTAGATGGATACATGGGAAAGAGCTAAGTTTGCTTTGATCATTATAGGATGGGTTGAAACACTCCAAATGCATGTCTATGAATTAAAATGACATAAACATATACATATTACTTAGCTACTTAACGTATTTGTTTAACATAGTAGCCTTCTTTAAGTGACTATGCTTTCTACACCAAATCAAAATTGGTATAATGATTTATTCATTTTATACCATTTTTGTAAATTAAAAGTATGTTTTAAACACTAAAATAAGAGAATATGCAGATATTTTTATGATTACTTTGATTGACTTAAATTGTAATGTATTGATATTTGAGCTTTTTAAGTCTGAAATTCTAAAATGTAATTTATTGATATCATAATATGTTGTTTTTAAAAACATAACCATGAAAAAATAAATAAAGAAAATGATAATTTATATAGACAAAGATGGGTTAATGTGATGAAAAAAAAATTCCTCAAATAACATAGAGCTACCTTTATTTGGAAACATGAAACTTATAGTAGCCTTCACAAGGTGACTATGTTTACTATACCAAATCAACATTCTTAGAATGATTTACTTATTTTGAACTTTTTTTAAAAATTAAATATATGTTTTAAACACTAAAACAAGAGAATATGCAAATTTTTATGATTAATTCTATTCACTTATATTGTAATGTATTAATATTTGAATCTTTTTTTATCTAAAATTCTAAAATCTAATGTATTGAAAATCCTTATAAGTTGTTTTACAAAAATGACCATGAAAAAAAGAAATAAAGAAAATGACATTTTGTAAAGATAAAGATGATTTAAAGTTATGCGAATCAAAAGAAATTGTGAAAATAGATTAGAACTACTTTTATTAGAAACATGAAACCTATTAGATGGGTATACGGGAAAATTTGCTAAGTTTGATTTGGACATTATAAGATGGGTTGAAACACTTCAAATGCATGTCTTTGAATTAAAATGACATAAACATAAACAAATTACTTAGCTACTTAATGTAACATATTAGTCTTCTTAAGGGGACCATGTCTTCTAAACCAAATCAACATTGGTAGAATAATTTACTTATGTTATGCCATTTTTGTAAATTAAATATAAGTTTTAAACATTAAAATAAGACAATATGGAGATTTTTTATGAATAATTTTATTGACGTAAATTGTAATGTATTGATATTTGAGTTTTTTTAATTCTAAAATTATAAACTATAATGTATTGATTCAAAATATATTGTTTTAGAAAAATGACCATGAAAAATAGAAATAAAGAAAATGACAGTTTATTCAGACAAAGATGAGTTAATGTGATGAAAAAACAAAGCAATTTGTGAAAATAACATAGAGCTACTTTTATTAGAAACTTGAAACCTATAGTTGCCTTCTCAAGGTGACTACGTTTACTAAACCAAATCAACATTGGTAGAATGATTTACTTATTTTATACTTTTTGATGAATATAAAATATATGTTTTAAACGTTAAAATATGAGAATATGCAGAACTTTTTATGATTAATTTAATTGAATCAAATTGTAATTAATTGATATTTGAGTTTTTTTAAATCTAAAATTCTAAAATGTAATGTATTGATATCCTAATATGTTTTTTTAAATGGATATGAAAAAAAGAAATAAAGAAAATGACAATTTATATAAACAAAGATGGGTTAATGTGATGAAAAACAAAACAAATTGTGAAAATAACATAGAGCTACTTTTATTAGAAACATGAAACCTATTAGATGGATACATGGGAAAGAGCTAAGTTTGCTTTGATCATTATAGGATGGGTTGAAACACTCCAAATGCATGTCTATGAATTAAAATGACATAAACATATACATATTACTTAGCTACTTAACGTATTTGTTTAACATAGTAGCCTTCTTTAAGTGACTATGCTTTCTACACCAAATCAAAATTGGTATAATGATTTATTCATTTTATACCATTTTTGTAAATTAAAAGTATGTTTTAAACACTAAAATAAGAGAATATGCAGATATTTTTATGATTACTTTGATTGACTTAAATTGTAATGTATTGATATTTGAGCTTTTTAAGTCTGAAATTCTAAAATGTAATTTATTGATATCATAATATGTTGTTTTTAAAAACATAACCATGAAAAAATAAATAAAGAAAATGATAATTTATATAGACAAAGATGGGTTAATGTGATGAAAAAAAAATTCCTCAAATAACATAGAGCTACCTTTATTTGGAAACATGAAACTTATAGTAGCCTTCACAAGGTGACTATGTTTACTATACCAAATCAACATTCTTAGAATGATTTACTTATTTTGAACTTTTTTTAAAAATTAAATATATGTTTTAAACACTAAAACAAGAGAATATGCAAATTTTTATGATTAATTCTATTCACTTATATTGTAATGTATTAATATTTGAATCTTTTTTTATCTAAAATTCTAAAATCTAATGTATTGAAAATCCTTATAAGTTGTTTTACAAAAATGACCATGAAAAAAAGAAATAAAGAAAATGACATTTTGTAAAGATAAAGATGATTTAAAGTTATGCGAATCAAAAGAAATTGTGAAAATAGATTAGAACTACTTTTATTAGAAACATGAAACCTATTAGATGGGTATACGGGAAAATTTGCTAAGTTTGATTTGGACATTATAAGATGGGTTGAAACACTTCAAATGCATGTCTTTGAATTAAAATGACATAAACATAAACAAATTACTTAGCTACTTAATGTAACATATTAGTCTTCTTAAGGGGACCATGTCTTCTAAACCAAATCAACATTGGTAGAATAATTTACTTATGTTATGCCATTTTTGTAAATTAAATATAAGTTTTAAACATTAAAATAAGACAATATGGAGATTTTTTATGAATAATTTTATTGACGTAAATTGTAATGTATTGATATTTGAGTTTTTTTAATTCTAAAATTATAAACTATAATGTATTGATTCAAAATATATTGTTTTAGAAAAATGACCATGAAAAATAGAAATAAAGAAAATGACAGTTTATTCAGACAAAGATGAGTTAATGTGATGAAAAAACAAAGCAATTTGTGAAAATAACATAGAGCTACTTTTATTAGAAACTTGAAACCTATAGTTGCCTTCTCAAGGTGACTACGTTTACTAAACCAAATCAACATTGGTAGAATGATTTACTTATTTTATACTTTTTGATGAATATAAAATATATGTTTTAAACGTTAAAATATGAGAATATGCAGAACTTTTTATGATTAATTTAATTGAATCAAATTGTAATTAATTGATATTTGAGTTTTTTTAAATCTAAAATTCTAAAATGTAATGTATTGATATCCTAATATGTTTTTTTAAATGGATATGAAAAAAAGAAATAAAGAAAATGACAATTTATATAAACAAAGATGGGTTAATGTGATGAAAAACAAAACAAATTGTGAAAATAACATAGAGCTACTTTTATTAGAAACATGAAACCTATTAGATGGATACATGGGAAAGAGCTAAGTTTGCTTTGATCATTATAGGATGGGTTGAAACACTCCAAATGCATGTCTATGAATTAAAATGACATAAACATATACATATTACTTAGCTACTTAACGTATTTGTTTAACATAGTAGCCTTCTTTAAGTGACTATGCTTTCTACACCAAATCAAAATTGGTATAATGATTTATTCATTTTATACCATTTTTGTAAATTAAAAGTATGTTTTAAACACTAAAATAAGAGAATATGCAGATATTTTTATGATTACTTTGATTGACTTAAATTGTAATGTATTGATATTTGAGCTTTTTAAGTCTGAAATTCTAAAATGTAATTTATTGATATCATAATATGTTGTTTTTAAAAACATAACCATGAAAAAATAAATAAAGAAAATGATAATTTATATAGACAAAGATGGGTTAATGTGATGAAAAAAAAATTCCTCAAATAACATAGAGCTACCTTTATTTGGAAACATGAAACTTATAGTAGCCTTCACAAGGTGACTATGTTTACTATACCAAATCAACATTCTTAGAATGATTTACTTATTTTGAACTTTTTTTAAAAATTAAATATATGTTTTAAACACTAAAACAAGAGAATATGCAAATTTTTATGATTAATTCTATTCACTTATATTGTAATGTATTAATATTTGAATCTTTTTTTATCTAAAATTCTAAAATCTAATGTATTGAAAATCCTTATAAGTTGTTTTACAAAAATGACCATGAAAAAAAGAAATAAAGAAAATGACATTTTGTAAAGATAAAGATGATTTAAAGTTATGCGAATCAAAAGAAATTGTGAAAATAGATTAGAACTACTTTTATTAGAAACATGAAACCTATTAGATGGGTATACGGGAAAATTTGCTAAGTTTGATTTGGACATTATAAGATGGGTTGAAACACTTCAAATGCATGTCTTTGAATTAAAATGACATAAACATAAACAAATTACTTAGCTACTTAATGTAACATATTAGTCTTCTTAAGGGGACCATGTCTTCTAAACCAAATCAACATTGGTAGAATAATTTACTTATGTTATGCCATTTTTGTAAATTAAATATAAGTTTTAAACATTAAAATAAGACAATATGGAGATTTTTTATGAATAATTTTATTGACGTAAATTGTAATGTATTGATATTTGAGTTTTTTTAATTCTAAAATTATAAACTATAATGTATTGATTCAAAATATATTGTTTTAGAAAAATGACCATGAAAAATAGAAATAAAGAAAATGACAGTTTATTCAGACAAAGATGAGTTAATGTGATGAAAAAACAAAGCAATTTGTGAAAATAACATAGAGCTACTTTTATTAGAAACTTGAAACCTATAGTTGCCTTCTCAAGGTGACTACGTTTACTAAACCAAATCAACATTGGTAGAATGATTTACTTATTTTATACTTTTTGATGAATATAAAATATATGTTTTAAACGTTAAAATATGAGAATATGCAGAACTTTTTATGATTAATTTAATTGAATCAAATTGTAATTAATTGATATTTGAGTTTTTTTAAATCTAAAATTCTAAAATGTAATGTATTGATATCCTAATATGTTTTTTTAAATGGATATGAAAAAAAGAAATAAAGAAAATGACAATTTATATAAACAAAGATGGGTTAATGTGATGAAAAACAAAACAAATTGTGAAAATAACATAGAGCTACTTTTATTAGAAACATGAAACCTATTAGATGGATACATGGGAAAGAGCTAAGTTTGCTTTGATCATTATAGGATGGGTTGAAACACTCCAAATGCATGTCTATGAATTAAAATGACATAAACATATACATATTACTTAGCTACTTAACGTATTTGTTTAACATAGTAGCCTTCTTTAAGTGACTATGCTTTCTACACCAAATCAAAATTGGTATAATGATTTATTCATTTTATACCATTTTTGTAAATTAAAAGTATGTTTTAAACACTAAAATAAGAGAATATGCAGATATTTTTATGATTACTTTGATTGACTTAAATTGTAATGTATTGATATTTGAGCTTTTTAAGTCTGAAATTCTAAAATGTAATTTATTGATATCATAATATGTTGTTTTTAAAAACATAACCATGAAAAAATAAATAAAGAAAATGATAATTTATATAGACAAAGATGGGTTAATGTGATGAAAAAAAAATTCCTCAAATAACATAGAGCTACCTTTATTTGGAAACATGAAACTTATAGTAGCCTTCACAAGGTGACTATGTTTACTATACCAAATCAACATTCTTAGAATGATTTACTTATTTTGAACTTTTTTTTAAAAATTAAATATATGTTTTAAACACTAAAACAAGAGAATATGCAAATTTTTATGATTAATTCTATTCACTTATATTGTAATGTATTAATATTTGAATCTTTTTTTATCTAAAATTCTAAAATCTAATGTATTGAAAATCCTTATAAGTTGTTTTACAAAAATGACCATGAAAAAAAGAAATAAAGAAAATGACATTTTGTAAAGATAAAGATGATTTAAAGTTATGCGAATCAAAAGAAATTGTGAAAATAGATTAGAACTACTTTTATTAGAAACATGAAACCTATTAGATGGGTATACGGGAAAATTTGCTAAGTTTGATTTGGACATTATAAGATGGGTTGAAACACTTCAAATGCATGTCTTTGAATTAAAATGACATAAACATAAACAAATTACTTAGCTACTTAATGTAACATATTAGTCTTCTTAAGGGGACCATGTCTTCTAAACCAAATCAACATTGGTAGAATAATTTACTTATGTTATGCCATTTTTGTAAATTAAATATAAGTTTTAAACATTAAAATAAGACAATATGGAGATTTTTTATGAATAATTTTATTGACGTAAATTGTAATGTATTGATATTTGAGTTTTTTTAATTCTAAAATTATAAACTATAATGTATTGATTCAAAATATATTGTTTTAGAAAAATGACCATGAAAAATAGAAATAAAGAAAATGACAGTTTATTCAGACAAAGATGAGTTAATGTGATGAAAAAACAAAGCAATTTGTGAAAATAACATAGAGCTACTTTTATTAGAAACTTGAAACCTATAGTTGCCTTCTCAAGGTGACTACGTTTACTAAACCAAATCAACATTGGTAGAATGATTTACTTATTTTATACTTTTTGATGAATATAAAATATATGTTTTAAACGTTAAAATATGAGAATATGCAGAACTTTTTATGATTAATTTAATTGAATCAAATTGTAATTAATTGATATTTGAGTTTTTTTAAATCTAAAATTCTAAAATGTAATGTATTGATATCCTAATATGTTTTTTTAAATGGATATGAAAAAAAGAAATAAAGAAAATGACAATTTATATAAACAAAGATGGGTTAATGTGATGAAAAACAAAACAAATTGTGAAAATAACATAGAGCTACTTTTATTAGAAACATGAAACCTATTAGATGGATACATGGGAAAGAGCTAAGTTTGCTTTGATCATTATAGGATGGGTTGAAACACTCCAAATGCATGTCTATGAATTAAAATGACATAAACATATACATATTACTTAGCTACTTAACGTATTTGTTTAACATAGTAGCCTTCTTTAAGTGACTATGCTTTCTACACCAAATCAAAATTGGTATAATGATTTATTCATTTTATACCATTTTTGTAAATTAAAAGTATGTTTTAAACACTAAAATAAGAGAATATGCAGATATTTTTATGATTACTTTGATTGACTTAAATTGTAATGTATTGATATTTGAGCTTTTTAAGTCTGAAATTCTAAAATGTAATTTATTGATATCATAATATGTTGTTTTTAAAAACATAACCATGAAAAAATAAATAAAGAAAATGATAATTTATATAGACAAAGATGGGTTAATGTGATGAAAAAAAAATTCCTCAAATAACATAGAGCTACCTTTATTTGGAAACATGAAACTTATAGTAGCCTTCACAAGGTGACTATGTTTACTATACCAAATCAACATTCTTAGAATGATTTACTTATTTTGAACTTTTTTTAAAAATTAAATATATGTTTTAAACACTAAAACAAGAGAATATGCAAATTTTTATGATTAATTCTATTCACTTATATTGTAATGTATTAATATTTGAATCTTTTTTTATCTAAAATTCTAAAATCTAATGTATTGAAAATCCTTATAAGTTGTTTTACAAAAATGACCATGAAAAAAAGAAATAAAGAAAATGACATTTTGTAAAGATAAAGATGATTTAAAGTTATGCGAATCAAAAGAAATTGTGAAAATAGATTAGAACTACTTTTATTAGAAACATGAAACCTATTAGATGGGTATACGGGAAAATTTGCTAAGTTTGATTTGGACATTATAAGATGGGTTGAAACACTTCAAATGCATGTCTTTGAATTAAAATGACATAAACATAAACAAATTACTTAGCTACTTAATGTAACATATTAGTCTTCTTAAGGGGACCATGTCTTCTAAACCAAATCAACATTGGTAGAATAATTTACTTATGTTATGCCATTTTTGTAAATTAAATATAAGTTTTAAACATTAAAATAAGACAATATGGAGATTTTTTATGAATAATTTTATTGACGTAAATTGTAATGTATTGATATTTGAGTTTTTTTAATTCTAAAATTATAAACTATAATGTATTGATTCAAAATATATTGTTTTAGAAAAATGACCATGAAAAATAGAAATAAAGAAAATGACAGTTTATTCAGACAAAGATGAGTTAATGTGATGAAAAAACAAAGCAATTTGTGAAAATAACATAGAGCTACTTTTATTAGAAACTTGAAACCTATAGTTGCCTTCTCAAGGTGACTACGTTTACTAAACCAAATCAACATTGGTAGAATGATTTACTTATTTTATACTTTTTGATGAATATAAAATATATGTTTTAAACGTTAAAATATGAGAATATGCAGAACTTTTTATGATTAATTTAATTGAATCAAATTGTAATTAATTGATATTTGAGTTTTTTTAAATCTAAAATTCTAAAATGTAATGTATTGATATCCTAATATGTTTTTTTAAATGGATATGAAAAAAAGAAATAAAGAAAATGACAATTTATATAAACAAAGATGGGTTAATGTGATGAAAAACAAAACAAATTGTGAAAATAACATAGAGCTACTTTTATTAGAAACATGAAACCTATTAGATGGATACATGGGAAAGAGCTAAGTTTGCTTTGATCATTATAGGATGGGTTGAAACACTCCAAATGCATGTCTATGAATTAAAATGACATAAACATATACATATTACTTAGCTACTTAACGTATTTGTTTAACATAGTAGCCTTCTTTAAGTGACTATGCTTTCTACACCAAATCAAAATTGGTATAATGATTTATTCATTTTATACCATTTTTGTAAATTAAAAGTATGTTTTAAACACTAAAATAAGAGAATATGCAGATATTTTTATGATTACTTTGATTGACTTAAATTGTAATGTATTGATATTTGAGCTTTTTAAGTCTGAAATTCTAAAATGTAATTTATTGATATCATAATATGTTGTTTTTAAAAACATAACCATGAAAAAATAAATAAAGAAAATGATAATTTATATAGACAAAGATGGGTTAATGTGATGAAAAAAAAATTCCTCAAATAACATAGAGCTACCTTTATTTGGAAACATGAAACTTATAGTAGCCTTCACAAGGTGACTATGTTTACTATACCAAATCAACATTCTTAGAATGATTTACTTATTTTGAACTTTTTTTAAAAATTAAATATATGTTTTAAACACTAAAACAAGAGAATATGCAAATTTTTATGATTAATTCTATTCACTTATATTGTAATGTATTAATATTTGAATCTTTTTTATCTAAAATTCTAAAATCTAATGTATTGAAAATCCTTATAAGTTGTTTTACAAAAATGACCATGAAAAAAAGAAATAAAGAAAATGACATTTTGTAAAGATAAAGATGATTTAAAGTTATGCGAATCAAAAGAAATTGTGAAAATAGATTAGAACTACTTTTATTAGAAACATGAAACCTATTAGATGGGTATACGGGAAAATTTGCTAAGTTTGATTTGGACATTATAAGATGGGTTGAAACACTTCAAATGCATGTCTTTGAATTAAAATGACATAAACATAAACAAATTACTTAGCTACTTAATGTAACATATTAGTCTTCTTAAGGGGACCATGTCTTCTAAACCAAATCAACATTGGTAGAATAATTTACTTATGTTATGCCATTTTTGTAAATTAAATATAAGTTTTAAACATTAAAATAAGACAATATGGAGATTTTTTATGAATAATTTTATTGACGTAAATTGTAATGTATTGATATTTGAGTTTTTTTAATTCTAAAATTATAAACTATAATGTATTGATTCAAAATATATTGTTTTAGAAAAATGACCATGAAAAATAGAAATAAAGAAAATGACAGTTTATTCAGACAAAGATGAGTTAATGTGATGAAAAAACAAAGCAATTTGTGAAAATAACATAGAGCTACTTTTATTAGAAACTTGAAACCTATAGTTGCCTTCTCAAGGTGACTACGTTTACTAAACCAAATCAACATTGGTAGAATGATTTACTTATTTTATACTTTTTGATGAATATAAAATATATGTTTTAAACGTTAAAATATGAGAATATGCAGAACTTTTTATGATTAATTTAATTGAATCAAATTGTAATTAATTGATATTTGAGTTTTTTTAAATCTAAAATTCTAAAATGTAATGTATTGATATCCTAATATGTTTTTTTAAATGGATATGAAAAAAAGAAATAAAGAAAATGACAATTTATATAAACAAAGATGGGTTAATGTGATGAAAAACAAAACAAATTGTGAAAATAACATAGAGCTACTTTTATTAGAAACATGAAACCTATTAGATGGATACATGGGAAAGAGCTAAGTTTGCTTTGATCATTATAGGATGGGTTGAAACACTCCAAATGCATGTCTATGAATTAAAATGACATAAACATATACATATTACTTAGCTACTTAACGTATTTGTTTAACATAGTAGCCTTCTTTAAGTGACTATGCTTTCTACACCAAATCAAAATTGGTATAATGATTTATTCATTTTATACCATTTTTGTAAATTAAAAGTATGTTTTAAACACTAAAATAAGAGAATATGCAGATATTTTTATGATTACTTTGATTGACTTAAATTGTAATGTATTGATATTTGAGCTTTTTAAGTCTGAAATTCTAAAATGTAATTTATTGATATCATAATATGTTGTTTTTAAAAACATAACCATGAAAAAATAAATAAAGAAAATGATAATTTATATAGACAAAGATGGGTTAATGTGATGAAAAAAAAAATTCCTCAAATAACATAGAGCTACCTTTATTTGGAAACATGAAACTTATAGTAGCCTTCACAAGGTGACTATGTTTACTATACCAAATCAACATTCTTAGAATGATTTACTTATTTTGAACTTTTTTTAAAAAATTAAATATATGTTTTAAACACTAAAACAAGAGAATATGCAAATTTTTATGATTAATTCTATTCACTTATATTGTAATGTATTAATATTTGAATCTTTTTTTATCTAAAATTCTAAAATCTAATGTATTGAAAATCCTTATAAGTTGTTTTACAAAAATGACCATGAAAAAAAGAAATAAAGAAAATGACATTTTGTAAAGATAAAGATGATTTAAAGTTATGCGAATCAAAAGAAATTGTGAAAATAGATTAGAACTACTTTTATTAGAAACATGAAACCTATTAGATGGGTATACGGGAAAATTTGCTAAGTTTGATTTGGACATTATAAGATGGGTTGAAACACTTCAAATGCATGTCTTTGAATTAAAATGACATAAACATAAACAAATTACTTAGCTACTTAATGTAACATATTAGTCTTCTTAAGGGGACCATGTCTTCTAAACCAAATCAACATTGGTAGAATAATTTACTTATGTTATGCCATTTTTGTAAATTAAATATAAGTTTTAAACATTAAAATAAGACAATATGGAGATTTTTTATGAATAATTTTATTGACGTAAATTGTAATGTATTGATATTTGAGTTTTTTTAATTCTAAAATTATAAACTATAATGTATTGATTCAAAATATATTGTTTTAGAAAAATGACCATGAAAAATAGAAATAAAGAAAATGACAGTTTATTCAGACAAAGATGAGTTAATGTGATGAAAAAACAAAGCAATTTGTGAAAATAACATAGAGCTACTTTTATTAGAAACTTGAAACCTATAGTTGCCTTCTCAAGGTGACTACGTTTACTAAACCAAATCAACATTGGTAGAATGATTTACTTATTTTATACTTTTTGATGAATATAAAATATATGTTTTAAACGTTAAAATATGAGAATATGCAGAACTTTTTATGATTAATTTAATTGAATCAAATTGTAATTAATTGATATTTGAGTTTTTTTAAATCTAAAATTCTAAAATGTAATGTATTGATATCCTAATATGTTTTTTTAAATGGATATGAAAAAAAGAAATAAAGAAAATGACAATTTATATAAACAAAGATGGGTTAATGTGATGAAAAACAAAACAAATTGTGAAAATAACATAGAGCTACTTTTATTAGAAACATGAAACCTATTAGATGGATACATGGGAAAGAGCTAAGTTTGCTTTGATCATTATAGGATGGGTTGAAACACTCCAAATGCATGTCTATGAATTAAAATGACATAAACATATACATATTACTTAGCTACTTAACGTATTTGTTTAACATAGTAGCCTTCTTTAAGTGACTATGCTTTCTACACCAAATCAAAATTGGTATAATGATTTATTCATTTTATACCATTTTTGTAAATTAAAAGTATGTTTTAAACACTAAAATAAGAGAATATGCAGATATTTTTATGATTACTTTGATTGACTTAAATTGTAATGTATTGATATTTGAGCTTTTTAAGTCTGAAATTCTAAAATGTAATTTATTGATATCATAATATGTTGTTTTTAAAAACATAACCATGAAAAAATAAATAAAGAAAATGATAATTTATATAGACAAAGATGGGTTAATGTGATGAAAAAAAAAATTCCTCAAATAACATAGAGCTACCTTTATTTGGAAACATGAAACTTATAGTAGCCTTCACAAGGTGACTATGTTTACTATACCAAATCAACATTCTTAGAATGATTTACTTATTTTGAACTTTTTTTTAAAAATTAAATATATGTTTTAAACACTAAAACAAGAGAATATGCAAATTTTTATGATTAATTCTATTCACTTATATTGTAATGTATTAATATTTGAATCTTTTTTATCTAAAATTCTAAAATCTAATGTATTGAAAATCCTTATAAGTTGTTTTACAAAAATGACCATGAAAAAAAGAAATAAAGAAAATGACATTTTGTAAAGATAAAGATGATTTAAAGTTATGCGAATCAAAAGAAATTGTGAAAATAGATTAGAACTACTTTTATTAGAAACATGAAACCTATTAGATGGGTATACGGGAAAATTTGCTAAGTTTGATTTGGACATTATAAGATGGGTTGAAACACTTCAAATGCATGTCTTTGAATTAAAATGACATAAACATAAACAAATTACTTAGCTACTTAATGTAACATATTAGTCTTCTTAAGGGGACCATGTCTTCTAAACCAAATCAACATTGGTAGAATAATTTACTTATGTTATGCCATTTTTGTAAATTAAATATAAGTTTTAAACATTAAAATAAGACAATATGGAGATTTTTTATGAATAATTTTATTGACGTAAATTGTAATGTATTGATATTTGAGTTTTTTTAATTCTAAAATTATAAACTATAATGTATTGATTCAAAATATATTGTTTTAGAAAAATGACCATGAAAAATAGAAATAAAGAAAATGACAGTTTATTCAGACAAAGATGAGTTAATGTGATGAAAAAACAAAGCAATTTGTGAAAATAACATAGAGCTACTTTTATTAGAAACTTGAAACCTATAGTTGCCTTCTCAAGGTGACTACGTTTACTAAACCAAATCAACATTGGTAGAATGATTTACTTATTTTATACTTTTTGATGAATATAAAATATATGTTTTAAACGTTAAAATATGAGAATATGCAGAACTTTTTATGATTAATTTAATTGAATCAAATTGTAATTAATTGATATTTGAGTTTTTTTAAATCTAAAATTCTAAAATGTAATGTATTGATATCCTAATATGTTTTTTTAAATGGATATGAAAAAAAGAAATAAAGAAAATGACAATTTATATAAACAAAGATGGGTTAATGTGATGAAAAACAAAACAAATTGTGAAAATAACATAGAGCTACTTTTATTAGAAACATGAAACCTATTAGATGGATACATGGGAAAGAGCTAAGTTTGCTTTGATCATTATAGGATGGGTTGAAACACTCCAAATGCATGTCTATGAATTAAAATGACATAAACATATACATATTACTTAGCTACTTAACGTATTTGTTTAACATAGTAGCCTTCTTTAAGTGACTATGCTTTCTACACCAAATCAAAATTGGTATAATGATTTATTCATTTTATACCATTTTTGTAAATTAAAAGTATGTTTTAAACACTAAAATAAGAGAATATGCAGATATTTTTATGATTACTTTGATTGACTTAAATTGTAATGTATTGATATTTGAGCTTTTTAAGTCTGAAATTCTAAAATGTAATTTATTGATATCATAATATGTTGTTTTTAAAAACATAACCATGAAAAAATAAATAAAGAAAATGATAATTTATATAGACAAAGATGGGTTAATGTGATGAAAAAAAAATTCCTCAAATAACATAGAGCTACCTTTATTTGGAAACATGAAACTTATAGTAGCCTTCACAAGGTGACTATGTTTACTATACCAAATCAACATTCTTAGAATGATTTACTTATTTTGAACTTTTTTTAAAAATTAAATATATGTTTTAAACACTAAAACAAGAGAATATGCAAATTTTTATGATTAATTCTATTCACTTATATTGTAATGTATTAATATTTGAATCTTTTTTATCTAAAATTCTAAAATCTAATGTATTGAAAATCCTTATAAGTTGTTTTACAAAAATGACCATGAAAAAAAGAAATAAAGAAAATGACATTTTGTAAAGATAAAGATGATTTAAAGTTATGCGAATCAAAAGAAATTGTGAAAATAGATTAGAACTACTTTTATTAGAAACATGAAACCTATTAGATGGGTATACGGGAAAATTTGCTAAGTTTGATTTGGACATTATAAGATGGGTTGAAACACTTCAAATGCATGTCTTTGAATTAAAATGACATAAACATAAACAAATTACTTAGCTACTTAATGTAACATATTAGTCTTCTTAAGGGGACCATGTCTTCTAAACCAAATCAACATTGGTAGAATAATTTACTTATGTTATGCCATTTTTGTAAATTAAATATAAGTTTTAAACATTAAAATAAGACAATATGGAGATTTTTTATGAATAATTTTATTGACGTAAATTGTAATGTATTGATATTTGAGTTTTTTTAATTCTAAAATTATAAACTATAATGTATTGATTCAAAATATATTGTTTTAGAAAAATGACCATGAAAAATAGAAATAAAGAAAATGACAGTTTATTCAGACAAAGATGAGTTAATGTGATGAAAAAACAAAGCAATTTGTGAAAATAACATAGAGCTACTTTTATTAGAAACTTGAAACCTATAGTTGCCTTCTCAAGGTGACTACGTTTACTAAACCAAATCAACATTGGTAGAATGATTTACTTATTTTATACTTTTTGATGAATATAAAATATATGTTTTAAACGTTAAAATATGAGAATATGCAGAACTTTTTATGATTAATTTAATTGAATCAAATTGTAATTAATTGATATTTGAGTTTTTTTAAATCTAAAATTCTAAAATGTAATGTATTGATATCCTAATATGTTTTTTTAAATGGATATGAAAAAAAGAAATAAAGAAAATGACAATTTATATAAACAAAGATGGGTTAATGTGATGAAAAACAAAACAAATTGTGAAAATAACATAGAGCTACTTTTATTAGAAACATGAAACCTATTAGATGGATACATGGGAAAGAGCTAAGTTTGCTTTGATCATTATAGGATGGGTTGAAACACTCCAAATGCATGTCTATGAATTAAAATGACATAAACATATACATATTACTTAGCTACTTAACGTATTTGTTTAACATAGTAGCCTTCTTTAAGTGACTATGCTTTCTACACCAAATCAAAATTGGTATAATGATTTATTCATTTTATACCATTTTTGTAAATTAAAAGTATGTTTTAAACACTAAAATAAGAGAATATGCAGATATTTTTATGATTACTTTGATTGACTTAAATTGTAATGTATTGATATTTGAGCTTTTTAAGTCTGAAATTCTAAAATGTAATTTATTGATATCATAATATGTTGTTTTTAAAAACATAACCATGAAAAAATAAATAAAGAAAATGATAATTTATATAGACAAAGATGGGTTAATGTGATGAAAAAAAAATTCCTCAAATAACATAGAGCTACCTTTATTTGGAAACATGAAACTTATAGTAGCCTTCACAAGGTGACTATGTTTACTATACCAAATCAACATTCTTAGAATGATTTACTTATTTTGAACTTTTTTTAAAAATTAAATATATGTTTTAAACACTAAAACAAGAGAATATGCAAATTTTTATGATTAATTCTATTCACTTATATTGTAATGTATTAATATTTGAATCTTTTTTTATCTAAAATTCTAAAATCTAATGTATTGAAAATCCTTATAAGTTGTTTTACAAAAATGACCATGAAAAAAAGAAATAAAGAAAATGACATTTTGTAAAGATAAAGATGATTTAAAGTTATGCGAATCAAAAGAAATTGTGAAAATAGATTAGAACTACTTTTATTAGAAACATGAAACCTATTAGATGGGTATACGGGAAAATTTGCTAAGTTTGATTTGGACATTATAAGATGGGTTGAAACACTTCAAATGCATGTCTTTGAATTAAAATGACATAAACATAAACAAATTACTTAGCTACTTAATGTAACATATTAGTCTTCTTAAGGGGACCATGTCTTCTAAACCAAATCAACATTGGTAGAATAATTTACTTATGTTATGCCATTTTTGTAAATTAAATATAAGTTTTAAACATTAAAATAAGACAATATGGAGATTTTTTATGAATAATTTTATTGACGTAAATTGTAATGTATTGATATTTGAGTTTTTTTAATTCTAAAATTATAAACTATAATGTATTGATTCAAAATATATTGTTTTAGAAAAATGACCATGAAAAATAGAAATAAAGAAAATGACAGTTTATTCAGACAAAGATGAGTTAATGTGATGAAAAAACAAAGCAATTTGTGAAAATAACATAGAGCTACTTTTATTAGAAACTTGAAACCTATAGTTGCCTTCTCAAGGTGACTACGTTTACTAAACCAAATCAACATTGGTAGAATGATTTACTTATTTTATACTTTTTGATGAATATAAAATATATGTTTTAAACGTTAAAATATGAGAATATGCAGAACTTTTTATGATTAATTTAATTGAATCAAATTGTAATTAATTGATATTTGAGTTTTTTTAAATCTAAAATTCTAAAATGTAATGTATTGATATCCTAATATGTTTTTTTAAATGGATATGAAAAAAAGAAATAAAGAAAATGACAATTTATATAAACAAAGATGGGTTAATGTGATGAAAAACAAAACAAATTGTGAAAATAACATAGAGCTACTTTTATTAGAAACATGAAACCTATTAGATGGATACATGGGAAAGAGCTAAGTTTGCTTTGATCATTATAGGATGGGTTGAAACACTCCAAATGCATGTCTATGAATTAAAATGACATAAACATATACATATTACTTAGCTACTTAACGTATTTGTTTAACATAGTAGCCTTCTTTAAGTGACTATGCTTTCTACACCAAATCAAAATTGGTATAATGATTTATTCATTTTATACCATTTTTGTAAATTAAAAGTATGTTTTAAACACTAAAATAAGAGAATATGCAGATATTTTTATGATTACTTTGATTGACTTAAATTGTAATGTATTGATATTTGAGCTTTTTAAGTCTGAAATTCTAAAATGTAATTTATTGATATCATAATATGTTGTTTTTAAAAACATAACCATGAAAAAATAAATAAAGAAAATGATAATTTATATAGACAAAGATGGGTTAATGTGATGAAAAAAAAAATTCCTCAAATAACATAGAGCTACCTTTATTTGGAAACATGAAACTTATAGTAGCCTTCACAAGGTGACTATGTTTACTATACCAAATCAACATTCTTAGAATGATTTACTTATTTTGAACTTTTTTTAAAAAATTAAATATATGTTTTAAACACTAAAACAAGAGAATATGCAAATTTTTATGATTAATTCTATTCACTTATATTGTAATGTATTAATATTTGAATCTTTTTTATCTAAAATTCTAAAATCTAATGTATTGAAAATCCTTATAAGTTGTTTTACAAAAATGACCATGAAAAAAAGAAATAAAGAAAATGACATTTTGTAAAGATAAAGATGATTTAAAGTTATGCGAATCAAAAGAAATTGTGAAAATAGATTAGAACTACTTTTATTAGAAACATGAAACCTATTAGATGGGTATACGGGAAAAGAGCTAAGTTTGATTTGGACATTATAAGATGGGTTGAAACACTTCAAATGCATGTCTTTGAATTAAAATGACATAAACATAAACAAATTACTTAGCTACTTAATGTAACATATTAGTCTTCTTAAGGGGACCATGTCTTCTAAACCAAATCAACATTGGTAGAATAATTTACTTATGTTATGCCATTTTTGTAAATTAAATATAAGTTTTAAACATTAAAATAAGACAATATGGAGATTTTTTATGAATAATTTTATTGACGTAAATTGTAATGTATTGATATTTGAGTTTTTTTAATTCTAAAATTATAAACTATAATGTATTGATTCAAAATATATTGTTTTAGAAAAATGACCATGAAAAATAGAAATAAAGAAAATGACAGTTTATTCAGACAAAGATGAGTTAATGTGATGAAAAAACAAAGCAATTTGTGAAAATAACATAGAGCTACTTTTATTAGAAACTTGAAACCTATAGTTGCCTTCTCAAGGTGACTACGTTTACTAAACCAAATCAACATTGGTAGAATGATTTACTTATTTTATACTTTTTGATGAATATAAAATATATGTTTTAAACGTTAAAATATGAGAATATGCAGAACTTTTTATGATTAATTTAATTGAATCAAATTGTAATTAATTGATATTTGAGTTTTTTTAAATCTAAAATTCTAAAATGTAATGTATTGATATCCTAATATGTTTTTTTAAATGGATATGAAAAAAAGAAATAAAGAAAATGACAATTTATATAAACAAAGATGGGTTAATGTGATGAAAAACAAAACAAATTGTGAAAATAACATAGAGCTACTTTTATTAGAAACATGAAACCTATTAGATGGATACATGGGAAAGAGCTAAGTTTGCTTTGATCATTATAGGATGGGTTGAAACACTCCAAATGCATGTCTATGAATTAAAATGACATAAACATATACATATTACTTAGCTACTTAACGTATTTGTTTAACATAGTAGCCTTCTTTAAGTGACTATGCTTTCTACACCAAATCAAAATTGGTATAATGATTTATTCATTTTATACCATTTTTGTAAATTAAAAGTATGTTTTAAACACTAAAATAAGAGAATATGCAGATATTTTTATGATTACTTTGATTGACTTAAATTGTAATGTATTGATATTTGAGCTTTTTAAGTCTGAAATTCTAAAATGTAATTTATTGATATCATAATATGTTGTTTTAAAAACATAACCATGAAAAAATAAATAAAGAAAATGATAATTTATATAGACAAAGATGGGTTAATGTGATGAAAAAAAAAATTCCTCAAATAACATAGAGCTACCTTTATTTGGAAACATGAAACTTATAGTAGCCTTCACAAGGTGACTATGTTTACTATACCAAATCAACATTCTTAGAATGATTTACTTATTTTGAACTTTTTTTAAAAAATTAAATATATGTTTTAAACACTAAAACAAGAGAATATGCAAATTTTTATGATTAATTCTATTCACTTATATTGTAATGTATTAATATTTGAATCTTTTTTTATCTAAAATTCTAAAATCTAATGTATTGAAAATCCTTATAAGTTGTTTTACAAAAATGACCATGAAAAAAAGAAATAAAGAAAATGACATTTTGTAAAGATAAAGATGATTTAAAGTTATGCGAATCAAAAGAAATTGTGAAAATAGATTAGAACTACTTTTATTAGAAACATGAAACCTATTAGATGGGTATACGGGAAAATTGCTAAGTTTGATTTGGACATTATAAGATGGGTTGAAACACTTCAAATGCATGTCTTTGAATTAAAATGACATAAACATAAACAAATTACTTAGCTACTTAATGTAACATATTAGTCTTCTTAAGGGGACCATGTCTTCTAAACCAAATCAACATTGGTAGAATAATTTACTTATGTTATGCCATTTTTGTAAATTAAATATAAGTTTTAAACATTAAAATAAGACAATATGGAGATTTTTTATGAATAATTTTATTGACGTAAATTGTAATGTATTGATATTTGAGTTTAATTCTAAAATTATAAACTATAATGTATTGATTCAAAATATATTGTTTTAGAAAAATGACCATGAAAAATAGAAATAAAGAAAATGACAGTTTATTCAGACAAAGATGAGTTAATGTGATGAAAAAACAAAGCAATTTGTGAAAATAACATAGAGCTACTTTTATTAGAAACTTGAAACCTATAGTTGCCTTCTCAAGGTGACTACGTTTACTAAACCAAATCAACATTGGTAGAATGATTTACTTATTTTATACTTTTTGATGAATATAAAATATATGTTTTAAACGTTAAAATATGAGAATATGCAGAACTTTTTATGATTAATTTAATTGAATCAAATTGTAATTAATTGATATTTGAGTTTTTTTAAATCTAAAATTCTAAAATGTAATGTATTGATATCCTAATATGTTTTTTTAAATGGATATGAAAAAAAGAAATAAAGAAAATGACAATTTATATAAACAAAGATGGGTTAATGTGATGAAAAACAAAACAAATTGTGAAAATAACATAGAGCTACTTTTATTAGAAACATGAAACCTATTAGATGGATACATGGGAAAGAGCTAAGTTTGCTTTGATCATTATAGGATGGGTTGAAACACTCCAAATGCATGTCTATGAATTAAAATGACATAAACATATACATATTACTTAGCTACTTAACGTATTTGTTTAACATAGTAGCCTTCTTTAAGTGACTATGCTTTCTACACCAAATCAAAATTGGTATAATGATTTATTCATTTTATACCATTTTTGTAAATTAAAAGTATGTTTTAAACACTAAAATAAGAGAATATGCAGATATTTTTATGATTACTTTGATTGACTTAAATTGTAATGTATTGATATTTGAGCTTTTTAAGTCTGAAATTCTAAAATGTAATTTATTGATATCATAATATGTTGTTTTTAAAAACATAACCATGAAAAAATAAATAAAGAAAATGATAATTTATATAGACAAAGATGGGTTAATGTGATGAAAAAAAAATTCCTCAAATAACATAGAGCTACCTTTATTTGGAAACATGAAACTTATAGTAGCCTTCACAAGGTGACTATGTTTACTATACCAAATCAACATTCTTAGAATGATTTACTTATTTTGAACTTTTTTTAAAAAATTAAATATATGTTTTAAACACTAAAACAAGAGAATATGCAAATTTTTATGATTAATTCTATTCACTTATATTGTAATGTATTAATATTTGAATCTTTTTTATCTAAAATTCTAAAATCTAATGTATTGAAAATCCTTATAAGTTGTTTTACAAAAATGACCATGAAAAAAAGAAATAAAGAAAATGACATTTTGTAAAGATAAAGATGATTTAAAGTTATGCGAATCAAAAGAAATTGTGAAAATAGATTAGAACTACTTTTATTAGAAACATGAAACCTATTAGATGGGTATACGGGAAAATTTGCTAAGTTTGATTTGGACATTATAAGATGGGTTGAAACACTTCAAATGCATGTCTTTGAATTAAAATGACATAAACATAAACAAATTACTTAGCTACTTAATGTAACATATTAGTCTTCTTAAGGGGACCATGTCTTCTAAACCAAATCAACATTGGTAGAATAATTTACTTATGTTATGCCATTTTTGTAAATTAAATATAAGTTTTAAACATTAAAATAAGACAATATGGAGATTTTTATGAATAATTTTATTGACGTAAATTGTAATGTATTGATATTTGAGTTTTTTTAATTCTAAAATTATAAACTATAATGTATTGATTCAAAATATATGTTTTAGAAAAATGACCATGAAAAATAGAAATAAAGAAAATGACAGTTTATTCAGACAAAGATGAGTTAATGTGATGAAAAAACAAAGCAATTTGTGAAAATAACATAGAGCTACTTTTATTAGAAACTTGAAACCTATAGTTGCCTTCTCAAGGTGACTACGTTTACTAAACCAAATCAACATTGGTAGAATGATTTACTTATTTTATACTTTTTGATGAATATAAAATATATGTTTTAAACGTTAAAATATGAGAATATGCAGAACTTTTTATGATTAATTTAATTGAATCAAATTGTAATTAATTGATATTTGAGTTTTTTTAAATCTAAAATTCTAAAATGTAATGTATTGATATCCTAATATGTTTTTTTAAATGGATATGAAAAAAAGAAATAAAGAAAATGACAATTTATATAAACAAAGATGGGTTAATGTGATGAAAAACAAAACAAATTGTGAAAATAACATAGAGCTACTTTTATTAGAAACATGAAACCTATTAGATGGATACATGGGAAAGAGCTAAGTTTGCTTTGATCATTATAGGATGGGTTGAAACACTCCAAATGCATGTCTATGAATTAAAATGACATAAACATATACATATTACTTAGCTACTTAACGTATTTGTTTAACATAGTAGCCTTCTTTAAGTGACTATGCTTTCTACACCAAATCAAAATTGGTATAATGATTTATTCATTTTATACCATTTTTGTAAATTAAAAGTATGTTTTAAACACTAAAATAAGAGAATATGCAGATATTTTATGATTACTTTGATTGACTTAAATTGTAATGTATTGATATTTGAGCTTTTTAAGTCTGAAATTCTAAAATGTAATTTATTGATATCATAATATGTTGTTTTTAAAAACATAACCATGAAAAAATAAATAAAGAAAATGATAATTTATATAGACAAAGATGGGTTAATGTGATGAAAAAAAAAATTCCTCAAATAACATAGAGCTACCTTTATTTGGAAACATGAAACTTATAGTAGCCTTCACAAGGTGACTATGTTTACTATACCAAATCAACATTCTTAGAATGATTTACTTATTTTGAACTTTTTTTAAAAAATTAAATATATTTTTAAACACTAAAACAAGAGAATATGCAAATTTTTATGATTAATTCTATTCACTTATATTGTAATGTATTAATATTTGAATCTTTTTTATCTAAAATTCTAAAATCTAATGTATTGAAAATCCTTATAAGTTGTTTTACAAAAATGACCATGAAAAAAAGAAATAAAGAAAATGACATTTTGTAAAGATAAAGATGATTTAAAGTTATGCGAATCAAAAGAAATTGTGAAAATAGATTAGAACTACTTTTATTAGAAACATGAAACCTATTAGATGGGTATACGGGAAAAATAGCTAAGTTTGATTTGGACATTATAAGATGGGTTGAAACACTTCAAATGCATGTCTTTGAATTAAAATGACATAAACATAAACAAATTACTTAGCTACTTAATGTAAATATTAGTCTTCTTAAGGGGACCATGTCTTCTAAACCAAATCAACATTGGTAGAATAATTTACTTATGTTATGCCATTTTTGTAAATTAATATAAGTTTTTAAACATTAAAATAAGACAATATGGAGATTTTTTATGAATAATTTTATTGACGTAAATTGTAATGTATTGATATTTGAGTTTTTTTAATTCTAAAATTATAAACTATAATGTATTGATTCAAAATATATTGTTTTAGAAAAATGACCATGAAAAATAGAAATAAAGAAAATGACAGTTATTCAGACAAAGATGAGTTAATGTGATGAAAAAACAAAGCAATTTGTGAAAATAACATAGAGCTACTTTATTAGAAACTTGAAACCTATAGTTGCCTTCTCAAGGTGACTACGTTTACTAAACCAAATCAACATTGGTAGAATGATTTACTTATTTTATACTTTTTGATGAATATAAAATATATGTTTAAACGTTAAAATATGAGAATATGCAGAACTTTTATGATTAATTTAATTGAATCAAATTGTAATTAATTGATATTTGAGTTTTTTTAAATCTAAAATTCTAAAATGTAATGTATTGATATCCTAATATGTTTTTTTAAATGGATATGAAAAAAAGAAATAAAGAAAATGACAATTTATATAAACAAAGATGGGTTAATGTGATGAAAAACAAAACAAATTGTGAAAATAACATAGAGCTACTTTTATTAGAAACATGAAACCTATTAGATGGATACATGGGAAAGAGCTAAGTTTGCTTTGATCATTATAGGATGGGTTGAAACACTCCAAATGCATGTCTATGAATTAAAATGACATAAACATATACATATTACTTAGCTACTTAATGTATTTGTTTAACATAGTAGCCTTCTTTAAGTGACTATGCTTTCTACACCAAATCAAAATTGGTATAATGATTTATTCATTTTATACCATTTTTGTAAATTAAAAGTATGTTTTAAACACTAAAATAAGAGAATATGCAGATATTTTTATGATTACTTTGATTGACTTAAATTGTAATGTATTGATATTTGAGCTTTTTAAGTCTGAAATTCTAAAATGTAATTTATTGATATCATAATATGTTGTTTTTAAAAACATAACCATGAAAAAATAAATAAAGAAAATGATAATTTATATAGACAAAGATGGGTTAATGTGATGAAAAAAAAAATCCTCAAATAACATAGAGCTACCTTTATTTGGAAACATGAAACTTATAGTAGCCTTCACAAGGTGACTATGTTTACTATACCAAATCAACATTCTTAGAATGATTTACTTATTTTGAACTTTTTTTAAAAATTAATATATTTTAAACACTAAAACAAGAGAATATGCAAATTTTTATGATTAATTCTATTCACTTATATTGTAATGTATTAATATTTGAATCTTTTTTTATCTAAAATTCTAAAATCTAATGTATTGAAAATCCTTATAAGTTGTT
This sequence comes from Lathyrus oleraceus, assembly GCF_024323335.1. Lineage (NCBI taxonomy): Eukaryota > Viridiplantae > Streptophyta > Magnoliopsida > Fabales > Fabaceae > Lathyrus > Lathyrus oleraceus. The sequence continues at coordinate 4,972 of NW_026112720.1, read as the reverse complement.
TACAAAAATGACCATGAAAAAAAGAAATAAAGAAAATGACATTTTGTAAAGATAAAGATGATTTAAAGTTATGCGAATCAAAAGAAATTGTGAAAATAGATTAGAACTACTTTTATTAGAAACATGAAACCTATTAGATGGGTATACGGGAAAATTTGCTAAGTTTGATTTGGACATTATAAGATGGGTTGAAACACTTCAAATGCATGTCTTTGAATTAAAATGACATAAACATAAACAAATTACTTAGCTACTTAATGTAACATATTAGTCTTCTTAAGGGGACCATGTCTTCTAAACCAAATCAACATGGTAGAATAATACTTATGTTATGCCATTTTTGTAAATTAAATATAAGTTTTAAACATTAAAATAAGACAATATGGAGATTTTTTATGAATAATTTTATTGACGTAAATTGTAATGTATTGATATTTGAGTTTAATTCTAAAATTATAAACTATAATGTATTGATTCAAAATATATTGTTTTAGAAAAATGACCATGAAAAATAGAAATAAAGAAAATGACAGTTTATTCAGACAAAGATGAGTTAATGTGATGAAAAAAAAACAAAGCAATTTGTGAAAATAACATAGAGCTACTTTTATTAGAAACTTGAAACCTATAGTTGCCTTCTCAAGGTGACTATTACTAACCAAATCAACATTGGTGATAGAATGATTTACTTATTTATACTTTTTGATGAATATAAAATATATGTTTTAAACGTTAAAATATGAGAATATGCAGAACTTTTTATGATTAATTTAATTGAATCAAATTGTAATTAATTGATATTTGAGTTTTTTTAATCTAAAATTCTAAAATGTAATGTATTGATATCCTAATATGTTTTTTTAAATGGATATGAAAAAAAGAAATAAAGAAAATGACAATTTATATAAACAAAGATGGGTTAATGTGATGAAAAACAAAACAAATTGTGAAAATAACATAGAGCTACTTTTATTAGAAACATGAAACCTATTAGATGGATACATGGGAAAGAGCTAAGTTTGCTTGATCATTATAGGATGGGTTGAAACACTCCAATGCATGTCTATGAATTAAAATGACATAAACATATACATATTACTTAGCTACTTAATGTATTTGTTTAACATAGTAGCCTTCTTTAAGTGACTATGCTTTCTACACCAAATCAAAATTGGTAAATGATTTATTCATTTTATACCATTTTTGTAAATTAAAAGTATGTTTTAAACACTAAAATAAGAGAATATGCAGATATTTTTATGATTACTTTGATTGACTTAAATTGTAATGTATTGATATTTGAGCTTTTTAAGTCTGAAATTCTAAAATGTAATTTATTGATATCATAATATGTTGTTTTAAAAAACATAACCATGAAAAAATAAATAAAGAAAATGATAATTTATATAGACAAAGATGGGTTAATGTGATGAAAAAAAAAATCCTCAAATAACATAGAGCTACCTTTATTGGAAACATGAAACTTATAGTAGCCTTCACAAGGTGACTATGTTTACTATACCAAATCAACATTCTTAGAATGATTTACTTATTTTGAACTTTTTTTAAAAATTAAATATATGTTTTAAACACTAAAACAAGAGAATATGCAAATTTTTATGATTAATTCTATTCACTTATATTGTAATGTATTAATATTTGAATCTTTTTTTATCTAAAATCTAAAATCTAATGTATTGAAAATCCTTATAAGTTGTTTTACAAAAATGACCATGAAAAAAAGAAATAAAGAAAATGACATTTTGTAAAGATAAAGATGATTTAAAGTTATGCGATCAAAAGAAATTGTGAAAATAGATTAGAACTACTTTTATTAGAAACATGAAACCTATTAGATGGGTATACGGGAAATTTGCTAAGTTTGATTTGGACATTATAAGGGGGTTGAAACACTTCAAATGCATGTCTTTGAATTAAAATGACATAAACATAAACAAATTACTTAGCTACTTAATGTAACATATTAGTCTTCTTAAGGGGACCATGTCTTCTAAACCAAATCAACATTGGTAGAATAATTTACTTATGTTATGCCATTTTTGTAAATTAAATATAAGTTTAAAATTAAAATAAGACAATATGGAGATTTTTTATGAATAATTTTATTGACGTAAATTGTATGTATGATATTTGAGTTTTTTTAATTCTAAAATTATAAACTATAATGTATTGATTCAAAATATATTGTTTAGAAAAATGACCATGAAAATAGAAATAAAGAAAATGACAGTTTATTCAGACAAAGATGAGTTAATGTGATGAAAAAACAAAGCAATTTGTGAAAATAACATAGAGCTACTTTTATTAGAAACTTGAAACCTATAGTTGCCTTCTCAAGGTGACTACGTTTACTAAAACAAATCAACATTGGTAGAATGATTTACTTATTTTATACTTTTTGATGAATATAAAAATATTGTTTTAAACGTTAAAATATGAGAATATGCAGAACTTTTTATGATTAATTTAATTGAATCAAATTGTAATTAATTGATATTTGAGTTTTTTAAATCTAAAATTCTAAAATGTAATGTATTGATATCCTAATATGTTTTTTTAAATGGATATGAAAAAAAGAAATAAAGAAAATGACAATTTATATAAACAAAGATGGGTTAATGTGATGAAAACAAAACAAATTGTGAAAATAACATAGAGCTACTTTTATTAGAAACATGAAACCTATTAGATGGATACATGGGAAAGAGCTAAGTTTGCTTTGATCATTATAGGATGGGTTGAAACACTCCAAATGCATGTCTATGAATTAAAATGACATAAACATATACATATTACTTAGCTACTTAATGTATGTGTTAACATAGTAGCCTTCTTTAAGTGACTATGCTTTCTACACCAAATCAAAATTGGTATAATGATTATTCATTTTATACCATTTTTGTAAATTAAAAGTATGTTTTAAACACTAAAATAAGAGAATATGCAGATATTTTATGATTACTTTGATTGACTTAAATTGTAATGTATTGATATTTGAGCTTTTTAAGTCTGAAATTCTAAAATGTAATTTATTGATATCATAATATGTTGTTTTTAAAAACATAACCATGAAAAAATAAATAAAGAAAATGATATTTATATAGACAAAGATGGGTTAATGTGATGAAAAAAAAATTCCTCAAATAACATAGAGCTACCTTATTTGGAAACATGAAACTTATAGTAGCCTTCACAAGGTGACTATGTTTACTATACCAAATCAACATTCTTAGAATGATTTACTTATTTTGAACTTTTTTTAAAAAATTAAATATATGTTTTAAACACTAAAACAAGAGAATATGCAAATTTATGATTAATTCTATTCACTTATATTGTAATGTATTAATATTTGAATCTTTTTATCTAAAATTCTAAAATCTAATGTATTGAAAATCCTTATAAGTTGTTTTACAAAAATGACCATGAAAAAAGAAATAAAGAAAATGACATTTTGTAAAGATAAAGATGATTTAAAGTTATGCGAATCAAAAGAAATTGTGAAATAGATTAGAACTACTTTTATTAGAAACATGAAACCTATTAGATGGGTATACGGGAAAAGAGCTAAGTTTGATTGGACATTATAAGATGGGTTGAAACACTTCAAATGCATGTCTTTGAATTAAAATGACATAAACATAAACAAATTACTTAGCTACTTAATGTAACATATTCTTTTAAGGGGACCATGTCTTCTAAACCAAATCAACATTGGTAGAATAATTTACTTATGTTATGCCATTTTTGTAAATTAAATATAAGTTTTAAATTAAATAAGACAATATGGAGATTTTTTTGAATAATTTTATTGACGTAAATTGTAATGTATTGATATTTGAGTTTTTTAATTCTAAAATTATAAACTATAATGTATTGATTCAAAATATATTGTTTTAGAAAAATGACCATGAAAAATAGAAATAAAGAAAATGACAGTTTATTCAGACAAAGATGAGTTAATGTGATGAAAAAACAAAGCAATTTGTGAAAATAACATAGAGCTACTTTTATTAGAAACTTGAACCTATAGTTGCCTTCTCAAGGTGACTACGTTTACTAAACCAAATCAACATTGGTAGAATGATTTACTTATTTTATACTTTTTGATGAATATAAAATATATGTTTTAAACGTTAAAATATGAGAATATGCAGAACTTTTTATGATTAATTTATTGAATCAAATTGTAATTAATTGATATTGAGTTTTTTTAAATCTAAATTCTAAAATGTAATGTATTGATATCCAATATGTTTTTTTAAATGGATATGAAAAAAAGAAATAAAGAAAATGACAATTATATAAACAAAGATGGGTTAATGTGATGAAAAAACAAACAAATTGTGAAATAACATAGAGCTACTTTTATTAGAAACATGAAACCTATTAGATGGATACATGGAAAGAGCTAAGTTTGCTTGATCATTATAGGATGGGTTGAAACACTCCAAATGCATGTCTATGAATTAAAATGACATAAACATATACATATACTTAGTACTTAATGTATTTGTTTAACATAGTAGCTTCTTTAAGTGACTATGCTTTCTACACCAAATCAAAATGGTATAATGATTATCATTTTATACCATTTTTGTAAATTAAAGTATGTTTTAACACTAAAATAAGAGAATATGCAGATATTTTTATGATTACTTTGATTGACTTAAATTGTAAGTATTGATATTGAGCTTTTAAGTCTGAAATTCTAAAAATGTAATTTATTGATATCATAATATGTTGTTTTTAAAAACATAAACCATGAAAAAATAAATAAAGAAAATGATAATTTTATAGACAAAGATGGGGTAATGTGATGACAAAAAAAAATTCCTCAAATAACATAGAGTACCTTTATTGGAAACATGAAATTAAGTAGCCTTAACAAGGGTGACTATGTTACTATACCAAATCAACATTCTTAGACTGATTTACTTATTTTGAACTT
>NW_026112719.1:50000-60000 GCF_024323335.1 Lathyrus oleraceus | reverse complement strand
ATGGAAAAGTTGGTAAAAATGAGGTATGGTGCCCAAAAGTGGCACCTGCTACTTATAGACAAGTGCAGAACTGTCATGTTCGCTAGGCGAGCAGAATGGCTCGCCTAGCGAAGGTCCAAAATGAGCACAGAAGGCTCCTGCGCCCAGAGAAAACAGGGCGTTGGTGAACTGTCATGTTCGCCTAGCGAACATACCTTCGCCTAGCGAAGGAAACGCCTCAAGCTCGCCCCCAGCGAGGTTGAGAGGTTTTGCTACTGGAATGCTCGCTGGGGACTCGCTAGAGCCTCGCCTAGCGAGTGAGTGCTGGCTGCACTTTTTCACCAAAACAGAATGAATTCGCTGCAGACTTCGCCATGAGCTCGCCTAGCGAATTAATTTGCTAATTTACTTGAGCTGTTCGCCAGGAGCTCGCCTAGCGAACCCATTCTTCGCCACAGCCTCGCCTAGCGAGCAGGCAGATGAAATGCTCATTTGCTTTGGTTCCGTTGCCAATTCTCTTGTGTCTTTATTATCAATTAATTCGTGCCTTTCCTGCACAATAACAAACACATCAAAGGCACCAAGCTTGTTTATCAATGTACGCATTCCATGTAAAATAAATGTGATTTTGACAATTTTAGCAAGGCAAAAGAGTGAAAGATGCCCACATATGATAGCTCAAATAAGCACTTTTGGGCATCTAACAACTCTCCCTAACTAGATTCTTGCTTGTCCTCAAGCAAAGTATGCCTCTTGAAAGACAAGAGGATTTGCATAAAGAAACGGTTTCTCCGAAGTTGGATAAACGGCTCAAACACAAGCGAAATTCGCATATACAAGTTCCCAACGGTTTGAATAAAATAATACCTAGGAACTTAAACTTAAATAGCAATGCAAAATATTTATCTATCTACAACAATACTCTTCTGAATGAATCATCCTATCTCTCCTCTTCGAATCAGGAATGAAGATTTTGCGCGTTTGCAACCGCGGGACTAATCTCGCTCTCTAACAAATAATGAAGAAATCAAACAGATTCATACAATGTCTAATCAATTAAAAATGGTACTGTGGAAGCATAAAGATCACTAAGGGCTTTTCGGTTGAAGCTTGGTCAGGTTAACAAACAAGGGTCATTTCTAAGGCCATTGAAACGAAAGTGCCGATGCAAAAGAGACATTCACAGTATTATTCACACTACTCGACTTGTTTCATCTGTTTCTTATTTGTAACCTTCACAACACATATTCCACAACTCAACTCTTATTTTTCACTATTTTTCTTCCAAGCAAGCATTCATTTTCATTCTTTATATTTTTGTTCTTTTCTTTCACATCAAATGTACAAAACAGATGTTTCTTTTCTATATTTTCTATACATATTTTTTTCTATGCTTGCTCGGTTTTTCTTTTCTTTTTCAAGAGTTGTGGTGCTTACCAATTCTTTTTCGTTCTCCCCAACTTATTTCTTCCACACCCTAAGTGAATGCTCTTACCTTTTTACGGCAAAAGAACAATAATCAATATATTCCGGGTTGTAAAAAAAAGATTTTTGAGATCTCGCTTTATTTTAAGCCAAGATTCAACTGTTTAGGCTCAAAGGGGTTAACAAATACTCTCTCTGCTCACAGGTAAGTTGTTTTTGGATGTAGTTGTGCTCGAAAGAAAACAAGTGCCTTGATCATTTCTAATTGCTTCCACAATTTCACAATAATAACAGACAAATAATGAATCACATGAATCAACAAAACTTATTAGAATCCAGCATTTAAGTGAACAATGGAGGTTTCCTCACACTTTGTGGTTTTAGGTTCTAGATGAAACATTCATTCAATTATGTTGCACAAAGACAATATTCAATTTACCAAAAAGAGTAAAGTTCCTAATGCATTCTAAAATTCTAGCCGACGGTAACCATGTACCTTAGCTTCATTCACTTGTTATTCTTATCATTGCCATCCAAGCTCGGATGCACCTTCATTGGGTACTTCTTGAGGAGCAACCAATCTAGAAGGGTTTGCCACTCATTCAACCAAAAATTTATTAAACACACAAAATTAACAACAAACATAAATAACATTAACTGAAAAATAAAATTTTGTTCGTGGGGGACAAAACACCCCAATAGTACAACCCATGGTCAAAATACAAAATTCGAAAGTACAAATAAAAATGACATAATAAAAACTGAAATACAAATACTCAAAAACTTAACCCACAAAGGGCTCAAGACTCCTCTTCACTACCGGCTTCAGAACCGGTAGCCTCATCATCAATATCCTCATCATCAGCTTTAGCTCCCTCCCCCTCACCATAGACTGGCCTGTCCACAGGCCAATTAGCGTTGAGCATAAACTGCTCACGCGCTAACAATGCTCGAGCACCGGAGGGGTCATTACCTTGCAGCTCCAACCTCTGCATACTGTTGTGCATGTCAATCATAGCTCTTTGGGATGCTGCCATCCACTCAAAACTGTAGTCACAAACAGCCCTCAGGTACGGATCAAGTCCGGGAGAAGAAGCACTAGGACCATCAGCAGCCCGAGTACTCCCCGAGGCCGCACTGCCAGCGGTAGTCTTAGCTCTACAATACTTAGCTACATACCGATCATCAATTGGAGCCGGGATCCTAACCTGTCCACGAGACGGAAGTCTCACCCTAGCCTGAATACATAAGCTCATAATCAAACACGGGAAGGCCAGTGGGCAATTCACACGAGCCCCCGATTTCAGCCCACTCTCAACCACAGTCTTCAGCTCATTGGCGATTATCCTCGCCACATCAATCTCAACATTAGTGAGGATGGAATGGACTAAATGTGCCACTGGGATCGGCACAGTAGAGGTGTGTGATTTGGGTTGGATGTTGGTTAAAACCAGAAGTAGAATCAGCTGAGCCATGGGAGTCATGTCCTCCCGGTGATATCTCACAGGAACCCCAGATGGGTTCGGCTCAACCGATCTCCCAGCCAAAAGCAGGTCGGTGGTAATGGCAGCGACGTCTCGATGAAGTCTGAGGTCGGTGTGGTACTGGTCTCTCTGATCAGCTCCCAGCTGGAGCGGTTCCCCTAGGATTCTGTTGATCGCATCCCGGTCAAAAGGAATAGTACGCCCGGCAACTCTAGAAACCCAAGTGAAGGGCTCGTCGTCGTCGGGCAGTGCGTTAGCATAAAACTCCCGCACTGTACCAATGTCATAATGCTCCAAGGGACTTATCAGCCTATCCCACTTCTTGGCGTCTATCAACCCGGCGAAAGTTCGGTAAGTGCCCTGCGGGTTGATCAGAAACCGCCTCTCAGGAAGGATTTTTCGCTTCTCCAAAGCGATGTAACGTGCCGCTTGTTTCGGGCCTACGAACTTGTCGTTGTCGAATTGAATCGGCACGGTCCTGGAAGTAGTTGCATCTCCTTTTCTCTTCTTACCAGCTCCAGATCTAGACTCCATTCTGCAAAATATACAAAGACACAATACACACCAACAAACAGATTAACCATTAAAACAAAATTCAAAATACTGTCATGCTCGCTGCTGCTTCGCCTAGCGAAGCTGCAGCGAACGTTCGCCCCAGGTCGCCTAGCGAGCTGCTAGCGAACCTTACGGGTTTTGGGATTTTCTGCATTTTCAACGATGTTTCTCCCAATACCCGTACTCTATGGTTCCTACACAGAACCTAATGATTTCTAATGACAATGAGTCGTTCTATGCTATTGGGGATTGGCTAATTGCATGCAAAACCTAAAATAGATGAAATCCCCAATTCGAAAACCTAAACGACCTAAAATTGCAAACTCCACAATATCTCATGCAACCTCCATGTTTCCCATACCAAATTTATCCTATTTGCTATGCATATTTGGAATTTAAGAGCAAACAAAAAGAAAAAGAAGTGGGGCAAACCTTTGGCAAACGGATTTGGAAAAGAGAAGTGGGGAGAGTTTGCAATTGGCGAAAGAAGCACGTGTCGGTGATAAAGATGCAACAGAGGGAGTTTGAGAAGCCACGCACGAAATCTTCAGCAGAGCAGTTCAGACGATTTTTTTAGGGTAAGGGCAAAACTGCTCTGCTGAGGTATTTAAATAGAACAGTACTGGTGCGCTCGCTACTGCCTCGCCTAGCGAGCAGTCAGCGAGCGCGCTCGCTGCAGACTCGCCTAGCGAGCTGCAAGCGAACATGACAGCAAGTGCAAAGGCAAATGCAGCACTTGCAAGTCATCCAGCTTGGGTACAGCACATTGTACTCAATACAACATAAACATAAAACAGGAAATACTTACAATGTTGGGGTGCCTCCCAACTAGCGCTTGTTTAACGTCGGCTAAGCTCGACGGTGCGATGCTCACAGGGGAGCATCGAGCGGCTGAGCACAACTCTCGCGATCCACATGACTGCCGAGATACACTTTCAATCGTTGGCCGTTCACGGTCCAACTGTCTTTCTCGTCCATGTCTTCAATGATAATGGCCCCGTACTCTTTTACTTCTTTCACCCGAAATGGCCCGGACCATTTCGATTTCAACTTCCTGGGAAACAATTTCAACCGGGAGTTGAACAATAGGACCAATTGTCCGGGCACAAATTCTTTGGTACGGATCTTCTTGTCATGATACTTCTTTGCTTTTTCCTTGTACAACCAACTTGAGTGGTATGCGGCATTGCGCATCTCCTCCAACTCAAGTAGTTGTACTTTCCTTTTGTTACCGGCCAACTTATGTTCAAAATTTAGAAATTTTAGGGCCCACAAGGCCTTGTGCTCCAATTCAACCGGCAAATGGCAAGTTTTACCAAATACCAATTGAAACGGAGTTAGGCCAATTGGAGCTTTAAAGGCCGTACGGTAGGCCCATAATGCTTCGTCCAATTTTTGGGACCACTCTTTTTTAGAATTAGACACGGTTTTTTCTAGGATTCTCTTAATCTCTCGATTAGAGACCTCCGCTTGCCCGTTAGCCTGAGGGTGGTACGGAGTTGTCACCCTATGCGACACACCATAATGTTTTAGAATTGTTTCCAAAGGTGCATTGCAAAAGTGTGACCCTCCGTCACTTATCAACACCCGGGGTGTTCCAAAACGGGAAAAGATGTTTTTCTTTAAAAAATTTATCACCGTTTTGGCATCCGCCCGAGGTGAGGCAATCGCCTCAACCCACTTAGAGACATAATCAACAGCTACAAGCATGTACTCATTCCCGTAAGAGGATGGGAAAGGTCCAACAAAATCTATGCCCCAACAATCGAACACTTCCACTTCTTGGATATTTTGGAGAGGCATCTCATCTCTCTTACCTATCCCACCACTTCTTTGGCAACTGTCACAACTTTGCGCATGGGTATGTGCGTCGTTAAAAATAGTTGGCCAATAAAATCCCGATTGAAGAATTTTAGTGGCCGTTCTAACCCCATTATAATGACCGCCATAAGGCGAGTTGTGACAATGCCAAAGGATGCTCTGGGCTTCATCACCAGTTACGCATCTCCTTAACAGGTTATCGCTACCCAACTTAAACAAGTATGGGTCATCCCAAACATAATACTTCGCATCCGAAAGGAACTTCCTCTTTTGGTTCGAAGTTAGGTCGGCCGGCACACAACCACTAGCCTTGTGGTTTGCAAAGTCTGCAAACCACGGCCTAACTTGAACCTTAAACAATTTTTCATCAGGAAATTCTTCCCGGATTTCCTTTTCAGATGCGGTAACCTCGACATTCACCAAGCGGGATAAATGATCCGCTACCAAGTTTTCCGACCCCTTCTTGTCTTTAATTTCGACATCGAATTCTTGTAACAAGAGGATCCAACGGATGAGCCTTTGCTTCGAATCCGGCTTGGTCAGAAGATATTTAATCGCCGCGTGGTCGGTGTACACCACGACTTTAGACCCTATAAGATAGGACCTAAACTTTTCTAGCGCATACACTATTGCGAGTAGTTCTTTTTCCGTTGTGGCATAATTTATTTGAGCCTCGTTAAGAACCTTACTCGCATAATGTATAGCATGAAAAGTTTTGTCCTTTCTTTGGCCAAGTACCGCTCCAACGGCATAGTCACTCGCGTCACACATTAGTTCAAAATTTTCATTCCAATCGGGAGCGACTATTATTGGAGCGGTAACCAATTTTTCTTTTAAAACCTCGAAAGCTTGCAAACAATCGTCGGTGAAGAGAAATACCTGATCTTTGGCGAGTAAATTGCTCAAAGGTTTAGCCACCTTTGAGAAGTCCTTGATGAAGCGCCGGTAGAACCCCGCGTGCCCCAAAAAACTACGGATGCCCTTCACATTGACCGGAGGGGGTAATTTTTCAATTACATCAACCTTAGCTCTATCCACTTCAAGCCCCCTTTTAGAGACTTTGTGGCCTAGCACAATCCCCTCGGTCACCATAAAGTGACACTTTTCCCAATTTAGCACCAAATTAGTCTTCACACACCTTTCCAACACCGTCTTCAAATTTGCCAAGCATAGACTAAACGTCCCACCAAACACCGAGAAGTCATCCATGAAGACTTCCATTGTTTTCTCTATTAGATCGGCAAAAATAGCTTGGACACATCGTTGGAATGTCGCCGGCGCATTGCAAAGCCCAAAAGGCATTTTTCTGTATGCGAACACTCCAAACGGACACGTGAAAGCCGTCTTCTCATGATCAACCGGGTCAACCGCAATTTGGTTGTACCCGGAGTAGCCGTCTAAAAAACAGTAGTATTGTTGGCCCGATAGTCTTTCAAGCATTTGATCCATAAATGGGAGTGGAAAATGGTCCTTGCGAGTCGCGGTATTCAACCGTCTATAATCTATACACATTCTCCATCCCGTGGCAACTTTAGTCGGGATCAATTCGTCTTTGTCATTACGGATTACGGTCATTCCACCCTTCTTCGGAACCACGTGCACGGGACTAACCCACGGACTATCCGAGATCGGGTAAATCATTCCCGCATCCAAAAGCTTCACCACCTCCTTTCTTACAACCTCTTTCATTGTAGGATTAAAGCGGCGTTGTGGTTGAGCCACCGGCTTGAAATCCTCCTCCATCAAAATCTTGTGCATACAATAGGATGGACTAATTCCTTTAAGATCGGAAAGAGTCCAACCCATAGCTTCTTGATTGGTTTTTAGCACAATGATTAGACGGGCTTCTTCTTCTTTTGTCAAAAGGTTGCTTATGATGACCGGCTTTGCCTCGGTCTCATCTAGGAACACATATTTCAAAGTCGAAGGTAACTCTTTTAATTCAATTGGCGCTTTCTCGTCAATTACCTCCTTCTTCAAATTTTCTTCCTCTACTTCCCACGGTTGTAGGTCTTCCAAGCTATCAAGTTCCTTCAAACATTCCTCAAGAGCTAGCTCCTCTTCAACAGTGAAAACCTCCAATGAGTTGTCGAGAGCTAACTCCATAGGAGATATCTCGTGAATATGCTTTGAAACTTCCATAATAGCGTCTTCGATCGCATCGATGCGAAAGCTATCATTTCTATCCTTGGAATGCTTCATCGCCTCGAATAGATCAAAGGTGACCTCCTCATTTTGCACACGCACCTTCATTAAACCGTCATCAACATCAATCATCATTCTTGCGGTCTTCATGAATGGTCGGCCCAATATGAGCGGAGCATCATCATCTTCCTCCATATCAATTACAATAAAATCCACCGGGAAAAAGAATTTGTCGACCTTCACCAACACATCTTGGGCTACGCCATGAGGATGGGTCGTCGACTTATCCGCCAATTGTAATGTCATTCGGATGGACTTAATCTCGATGTTGCCAAGCCTCTTGATAATTGACAAAGGTATAAGATTTATGCTCGACCCCAAGTCAATAAGTCCCTTTCCGACATACACATCACCAATTTTAACCGGCAATGTAACTCTTCCCGGATCAACCTCTTTCTTAGGAAGCGTCCTTTGAATGATGGCACTACAGCTCGCATCAAGGACGATGGTCTCCGGTTCCGTATACCTCCGCTTTTTGGTTAGTATGTCCTTCATGAACTTGGCATACTTTGGCATTTGTTCCAAAGCTTCAGCAAACGGAATGTTTATTTGTAATTGCTTAAAAATATCCATGAACCGGGCGTAATGCCGTTCATTTTCCCTTTTGGAAGGGGCATGAGGGTAAGGAAGATTTTGGACCGGAGTAGCGCTCACTACCTCCTTTCCCTTTGCAATTCTAGCACTTTTCCATCTAGGCTTCTTCGCTACCTCCCTTATCACCTCATCATTTTTGTTTTCCTCAATCTCCACACCTTTTTCTTGTTCAACTTCACCATTATTTTTATTATTTTCAACTACTTCCTCATCACTCCATACTCCTACTTCACCGTCAACATTTTCTTCCACAATTTCCTCCTCAATCTCCTTCTCTTTCTCTCTTTTTTCACTCTCCACTCTTTTTCATTTTCACTACCCAACTCCCTTCCACTTCTCGTCATAATCGCCTTACAATGCTCCTTAGGATTTGTTTGCGTATTAGCCGAAAAAGAAGGACCGGTTTGTTGTTCAGCGAGTTGCTTGGCAAGTTGCCCAACTTGAGTTTCAAGATTTTTTATGGCCGCGTCATTACTCTTTTGATTGGCCATTGACATTTGCATGAATTGCGTCAATGTCTCTTCCAATTTAGAATTGACTACCGGCGGTTGTTGAGATTGATACGGATTTTGGGGAGGATTTTGACGGCTAGAAGAACCACCTCCATATCCTTGGTTATGATAATAGTTGCTTCTAGGTTGGAACCCTTGGTTCCCTTGGAATTGTTGTTGTTGTTGTTGTTGAGGGTGCGGTTGATAAGGTTGTTGTTGTCTTGGTTGATAGTCCCGTTGATTGGCCATGTAATTTACTTCGTCAAAACCGGGAGGTGGACAAAATCCGGTGTCATGTTCACCTTTACAAAGTTCACAACAAGCTATTTGTTTAGCTTTTGACGGTTCTCTTAACTCTTTGATTTGTTGCGTTAAAAGTTCCACTTGTTGTGAGATGAGCTTGTTTTGGGCAAGTATGGCATCATTCGTCCCTAACTCAAGCACTCCCGCCTTCTTCAAAGAATTTCCACGACTTTGACTTTGAAGATCATTCAAAGCCATACGGTTGATAATGTTTGTGGCTTCTTCGGCACTCTTTGACATCAACGAGCCACCCGAGGTGGCATCCAACAACGTCTTACAGTTTGGTTGAAGTCCATTTCTGAAGATATGGATTTGAGTTAATTCATCAAATCCATGCCCTTTGCATTTCCTTAGCATGGACTTGAATCTCTCCCACGCTTCATTCAACGATTCACTGGTTCCTTGAGAAAACACCGAGATGGCCGTCTTTGATTCCATGAATCGGTTATGAGAGAAAAATCTTTCAATGAATTTCTCCTCTAACACATTCCAATCTGTCATTACGGCAGGTGTTTGATCGAGATACCAATCCTTTGCTTTACCGAGCAAAGCGTGAGGAAATAAACGTCTGAACAACGGAAGCTCCTAAGCCTGATCCACTCCGGCAGCCAATGCTATCTCATAGAATTTTGTGAGAAAAGCAAATGGGTCTTCATGGTCCATTCCGGTGAATGGACTCCCATACAATAAATTCAGAGTTCCCGTCTTCATCTCAGCTTGCCTTCCAGTTTGGTTGGCAAACTGAGCGGTGTTCCTTGGACTGTTGATACATGGAGTAGAAATCGGTGGTGGTGGTTGTGGCTCCATGTTTGGTACGAATGGGTGTGGATTTGTGGTTGAAGAACTTTCTCCTTGCTCTTGGCGTTGCCTAGCCTGTTGCCTCCTACGTCTTGTTTTGCTATTGAGCCTCCTTGCGGTTCTCTCGATCTCAGAATCAAAAAGAAGTTCGTCCACAGGGATTTTCCCTCGCATAAAACGTAAGCTGCACACTAAACCAAACAAATTACAAGCACAAGTCAAAAATTCACAAGCTAAAACTTAAACAACCAATGCGATGCTCGCAATATCAATTTACAATCCCCGGCAACGGCGCCATTTTGTTGAGACAGTTTTTAAGTGTCGGGTTTTTGTTATCGTATCCAC
>NW_026112719.1:0-45000 GCF_024323335.1 Lathyrus oleraceus | reverse complement strand
GGTTGAAGGAGATCGAGAGGATCTTCCGAGTGACTGAGTGTGCCGATAACCAGAAGGTCAGGTTCGGTACGCATATGCTGTCAGAGGAAGCAGATGATTGGTGGGTTGCTACCCGCACTGAGTTGGAATCTGCTGGGAATGCTGAGGTCACTTGGGCTGTGTTCAGAGAGAGATTCCTGAGGAAGTACTTTCCAGAGGATGTCAGAGGAAAGAAAGAGATAGAGTTCTTGGAATTGAAGCAGGGCAACCGGTCTGTTACTGAGTATGCTGCTAAGTTCACAGAGCTGTCGAAGTATTACACTCCCTATGATGAGGCTACTGGGGAATTTTCTAAATGTGTGAAGTTTGAGAACGGGTTACGTCCCGAGATCAAGCAGGCTATTGGGTATCAACGGATTAGAGTGTTCTCTGACTTGGTTGACTGTTGCAGGATTTTTGAACAGGATACCAAGGCCAGAGCGGAGAGCTATCAGCAGAGGGTTGATAGGAAAGGCAAGAATCAGAATGATCGCGGGAAACCGTATGCAGCTGGCAAAGGTTTCCAGAGACAGAGTGGGATGAAGAGACCTAGTGGGGGAGACTCCAGTGCCCCTGCTAAGTGTTACAGATGTGGTCAGGCTGGACATCGTTTCCATGAGTGTACCAGTAATGAGAAGAAGTGTTTCAAGTGTGGCAAAGGTGGTCACTTGGCTGCAGAGTGCCGGTTGAAAACTATGACTTGTTTCAACTGTGGAGAGGTGGGTCATATTAGCCCACAGTGTCCTAAGCCGAAGAAAGAGAACCAGTCGGGAGGCAAGGTCTTTGCTTTATCGGGTTCTGAGACTTCTGCAGATGATCGTTTGATCCGAGGTACGTGTTATATTAATGGCTTTCCTCTTGTAGCTATTATTGACACAGGAGCGACTCATTCCTTTATATCTTTGGATTGTGCTGTAAAACTTAAATTAGAGATATCTGAGATGCATGAAAGTATGGTGATTGATACTCCTGCGAAGGGTTCAGTGATTACTACTTCAGTTTGTTTAAATTGTCCTTTGAGTATTTTTGGTAGAGACTTTGGGATGGACCTCGTGTGTCTTCCACTAGTGCAGATTGATGTTATTCTGGGTATGAACTGGTTGGTGTTTAACCGAGTTTATATCAATTGTTTTGATAAGACTGTGATTTTTCCTGAGATTGAGGAAGGAAAGAGTTTGTTTCTATCAGCGAGGCAGGTGAATGAGGCAGTAGCAGATGGGGCAGAGTTGTTTATGCTGTTAGCGACTTTGGAGGCTAAAGATAAACTGGTGATTTGCGATCTAGCTGTGGTGTGTGATTTTCCTGATGTGTTTCCTGAAGAGGTGAATGAATTACCGCCAGAGCGTGAAGTTGAGTTCTCGATTGATTTGGTACCTGGTACTAGGCCGATATCGATGGCTCCGTACCGTATGTCTGCTGTTGAGTTAACTGAATTGAAGAGTCAGTTGGAAGATCTGTTGGATAAGAAATTTATTCGTCCGAGTGTGTCACCGTGGGGTGCACCAGTGTTATTGGTTAAGAAGAAAGAAGGTACTATGAGGTTGTGTGTGGACTACAGGCAACTGAATAAAGTGACGATCAAGAATCGGTATCCTTTGCCGAGGATTGATGATTTGATGGATCAGTTGGTTGGTGCGAGTGTGTTCAGCAAAATAGATTTGAGATCGGGTTATCATCAGATACGTGTGAAAACTGAGGATATTCAGAAGACTGCTTTCAGAACAAGGTATGGACATTATGAGTATTCTGTAATGCCTTTTGGTGTGACTAATGCGCCTGGAGTGTTTATGGAGTATATGAATAGGATTTTCCATCCGTACCTAGACAAGTTTGTTGTGGTGTTTATTGACGATATTTTGGTGTATTCGAAATCTGAAGAAGAGCATGCTGAGCATTTGAGAGTGGTTTTAGGAGTTCTACGAGAAAAGAAGTTATTTGCTAAACTGTCAAAGTGTGAATTTTGGTTAGAAGAGGTTAGTTTTCTTGGTCATGTGATTTCAAGAGGTGGTATTGTTGTTGATCCTTCTAAGATAGAAGCGGTATCTAAGTGGGAAGCTACGAAGTCAGTTTCTGAGATAAGGAGTTTTCTTGGACTTGCAGGTTATTATAGGAAATTCATTGAGGGATTTTCTAAGTTGGCGTTACCGTTGACGATGTTGACTAGAAAGGGGCAAGCGTTTGTTTGGGACTCAAAATGTGAAGAAGGTTTCCAAGAGTTAAAGAGAAGGTTAACTACTGCTCCTATTCTGATATTACCAAGTCCATTGGAATCATTTGAGGTTTACTGTGATGCTTCATTGTTGGGTTTGGGTGGTGTGTTGATGCAGAATAAGCAGGTTATAGCTTATGCTTCGAGACAACTGAGGGTTCATGAGAGAAACTATCCGACACACGATTCAGACTTGGCAGCCGTGGTATTTGTTCTGAAGTTATGGAGGCATTACTTGTACGGGTCAAGATTTGAGGTTTTCAGTGACCATAAAAGTTTAAAGTATTTGTTTGATCAGAAAGAGCTGAATATGAGACAGAGGAGATGGTTAGAGTTTCTGAAGGATTATGACTTTGGTTTGAATTACCATCCGGGTAAAGCAAACGTAGTGGCTGATGCATTGAGTCGGAAATCATTACATATGTCTATGTTAATGGTTAGGGAATTGGATTTAATTGATCAGTTTAGAGACTTGAGTTTGGTGTGTGAGAGTACTCACAATAGCGTTAAATTGGGAATGTTGAAGTTAACGAGTAGTATTCTGGATGAGATTAGAGAGGGTCAGAAATCCGATGTGCTTTTGGTTGATAAGTTGACTCTAGTGAATCAAGGTCAAGGTGGTGAATTCGGAGTTGATGAGAATGGTGTTTTAAAATTTGGTAATCGGGTGTGTATTCCGGATGTTACCGAACTTAAGAAGAGTATTCTTATGGAAGGACATCGTAGTGGCCTGAGTATTCATCCTGGGGCTACGAAGATGTATCATGATTTGAAAAAGTTATTTTGGTGGCCGGGAATGAAAAGAGAAATTGCGAGTTTTGTTTATTCTTGTTTGACTTGTCAGAAGTCAAAGATTGAGCATCAGAAGCCGTCTGGGCTAATGCAACCGTTGGCTATTCCAGAGTGGAAGTGGGATAATATCAGTATGGATTTTGTTTCTGGTTTACCGAGGACAAATAAGAATTTTGAAGCTATTTGGGTGATTGTTGACAGATTGAAAAAATCGGCTCATTTCATTCCGATCAGAATGGATTATCCGTTAGAGAGATTAGCTGAGTTGTATATTGAGAAAGTTGTAAGTTTGCATGGCATTCCATTGAGTATTGTTTCGGACAGAGATCCTAGATTTACATCGAAGTTCTGGGAAGGTTTGCAGAGGGCTTTGGGAACTAAGCTGAGATTGAGTTCTACATATCATCCGCAGACTGATGGTCAGACTGAGAGGACGATTCAGTCACTGGAGGATCTTTTGAGGGCTTGTGTTTTGGAAAAGGGAGGTGCTTGGGATTGTTATTTACCTTTGATTGAGTTTACCTACAACAATAGTTTTCATTCGAGCATTGGTATGGCACCGTTTGAAGCTTTGTATGGTAGGAGATGTCGGACACCTTTATGTTGGTATGAGTTCGATGAGAGTGTTGTGGTTGGACCGGAGATTGTTCAACAAACTACGGAAAATATTAAGATGATTCAGGAGAAGATGAGGAGTGCTCAGAGTCGTCAGAAGAGTTATCACGACAAGAGGAGGAAGTCACTTGAGTTTCAAAAGGGAGATCATGTGTTTCTTCGTGTTACTCCGATAACTGGGGTTGGTCGAGCTTTGAAGTCGAAGAAGTTGACACCTCGATTTATTGGTCCTTATCAGATTTTGGAGAGGATAGGGGAGGTAGCCTATCGTATCGCTTTACCGCCGTCACTTGCGAATTTGCATGAGGTCTTTCATGTGTCTCAATTGAGGAGGTACATTCCTGATCCGTCGCATGTGGTCCAAGTAGATGATGTACAGGTGAGAGATAACCTGACTGTTGAAACATCACCTATGAGGATCGAGGATCGAGAGTTGAAGCAGTTGCGGGGTAAAGAGATTGCCTTGGTGAAGGTTGTTGAGACAGTTTTTAAGTGTCGGGTTTTTGTTATCGTATCCACAGAGATTGTAAGATATCACTGCCGTTCAATGGTTGAATTAATCTTAACTTAATGTAACACTAGGGTTTTGGTTTTAATCAAGTTATCTTGCATACAAAGTAATTAATTGCGGTAAAAGTTATGTTTTGATTAATATGAGAAATATTGTCAAAGTTAGGTTTCAATGATTACATTTGCTTTGCATGTTTTTGCTCGGTCAACAATCTTATAAACTCCTTTAGATGATAAATTATTTTACAAGATCCTCTCAATGCGTTTCTCTCGAACACCCATTGTGAGTTTTGCCATTTTGATCCATTGTTTCTCTCGAACACAATCTATCAAAATGACAACTTTTTGGTTCAACCTTATGGTGAACAAAATCATTCGTTACTATCTCTAGCTAACAAACAAGTTTGGATGAAAACCTAGGTCAAGAATCGGTAAACATCTCTCGATCAAATACCAACACAGAGAGTTTTAAATAGAAACAAAGTTTTCATCATATATTTACCGTTAAAGAGTTTACATATGAGGATCCTTACATTTACACACAAAGCTAGCAATCACCTACATCTAACCTTGACAAATGGAAGACTTAGCTACTCATTTTCATGGTAGCTTGGTCGGCAAGTAAGGAAAGAGGGTTGATCAACATCCAAGTCGAATAATCGAAGTTGGATGGGAATCCACCTTCTTTTTGTGGAAGATGGTTGCTAGATGAAGAGAAATGAAATTAGGGCATAAAAGCTCCTACAAAACAATGCTGTAAAATATCTAGAAGAAAGTACAAAAAATGGAAAAGTTGGTAAAAAATGAGGTATGG
The DNA here is from genome assembly GCF_024323335.1 of Lathyrus oleraceus. Classification (NCBI taxonomy): domain Eukaryota; kingdom Viridiplantae; phylum Streptophyta; class Magnoliopsida; order Fabales; family Fabaceae; genus Lathyrus; species Lathyrus oleraceus. The sequence continues at coordinate 40,042 of NW_026112719.1, read as the reverse complement.
TGCCCAAAAGTGGCACCTGCTACTTATAGACAAGTGCAGAACTGTCATGTTCGCTAGGCGAGCAGAATGGCTCGCCTAGCGAAGGTCAAATATGAGCACAGAAGGCCCCTGCGCCCAGAGAAAACAGGGCGTTGGTGAACTGTTATGTTCGCCTAGCGAACATACCTTCGCCTAGCGAAGGAAACGCTTCAAGCTCGCCCCAGCGAGGTTGAGAGATTTTGCTACTGGAATGCTCGCTGGGGACTCGCTAGAGCCACGCCTAGCGAGTGAGTGCTGGCTGCACTTTTCACCAAAACAGAATGAATTCGCTGCAAACTTCGCCTTGAGCTCGCCTAGCGAATTAATTTGCTAATTTACTGGAGCTGTTCGCCAGGAGCTCGCCTAGCGAACCCATTCTTCGCCTCAGCCTCGCCTAGCGAGCAGGCAGATGAAATGCTCCTTTTCTTTGGTTCCTTTGCCAATTCTCTTGTGTCTTTATTATCAATTAATTCATTCCTTTCCTGCACAATAACACACACATCAAAGGCACCAAGCTTGTTTATCAATGTAACGCATTCCATGTAAAACAAATGTGATTTTGACAATTTTAGCAAGGCAAAAGAGTGAAAGATGCCCACATATGATAGCTCAAATAAGCACTTTTGGGCATCTAACAACTCTCCCCAACTAGATTCTTGCTTGTCCTCAAGCAAAGTATGCCTCTTGAAGGACAAGAGGATTTGCTTTAAGAAACGGTTTCCCCGAAGTTGGATAAACGGCTCAAACACAAGCGAAATTCGCATATACAAGTTCCCAACGGTTCGAATAAAATAATACCTAGGAACTTAAACTTAAATAGCAATGCAAAATATTTATCTATCTACAACAATACTATTCTGAATGAATCATCCTATCTCTCCTCTTCGAATAAGGAATGAAGATTTTGCGCGTTTGCAACCGCGGGACTAATCTCACTCTCTAACAAATAATGAAGAAATCAAACAGATTCATACAATGTCTAATCAATTAAAAATGCTACTGTGGAAGCAAAAAGATCACTAAGGGCTTTTCGGTTGAAGCTTGGTTAGGTTAACAAACAAGGGTCATTTCTAAGGCCATTGAAACGAAAGTGCCGATGCAAAAGAGACATTCACAGTATTATTCACACTACTCGACTTTGTTTCCTTTGTTTCTTATTTGTAACCTTCACAACACATATTCCACAACTCCACTTTTATTTTTCACTATTTTTCTTCCAAGCAAGCATTTTTTTTTTCATTCTTTCTATTTTTGTTCTTTTCTTTCACATCAAATATACAAAACAGATGTTTATTTTCTACATTTTCTATACATATATTTTTCTATGCTTGCTCGGTTTTTCTTTTCTTTTTCAATAGTTGTGGTACTTACCAATTCTTTTTCGTTCTCCCCAACTTATTTCTTCCACACCCTAAGTGAATGCTCTTAACTTTTTACGGCAAAAGAACAATAATCAAGATTTTCCGGGTTGTGTAAAAAAAAAGATTTTTGAGATCTCGCTTTATTACAAGCCGAGATTCAACTGTTCAGGCTCAAAGGGGTTAACAAATACTCTCTCTGCTCACAGGTAAGTTGTTTTTGGATGTAGTTGTGCTCGAAAGAAAACAAGTGCCTTGATCATTTCTAATTGCTTCCACAATTTCACAATAGTAAAAGACAAAGCATGAATCACATGAATCAACAAAACTTATTAGAATCCAGCATTTAAGTGAACAATGGAGGTTTCCTCACAATTTGTGGTTTTAAGTTCTAGATGAAACATTCATTCTATTATGTTGCACAAAGACAATATTCAATTTACCAAAAAGAGTAAAGTTCCTAATGCATTCTAAAATTCTAGCCGACGGTAACCATGTACCTTAGCTTCATTCACTTGTTATTCTTATCATTGCCATCCAAGCTCGGATGCACCTTCATTGGGTACTTCTTGAGGAGCAACCAATCTAGAAGGGTTTGCCACTCATTCAACCAAAAATTTATTAAACACACAAAATTAAAAACATAATTAAATAACATTGACTGAAAATAAAAATTTGTTCGTGGGGGACAAAACACCCCAATAGTACAACCCATGGTCAAAATACAAAATTCGAAAATACAAATGGAAATGACATAATAAAAACTGAAAAAGTACAAAAACAAAAACTTAACCCACAAAGGGCTCAGGACTCCTCCTCGCTACCGGCCTCAGAACCGGTAGCCTCATCATCAACATCATCATCATCATTCTCAGCTTCAGCGTCCAGCCTCGCCTAGCGAGCTCCTGGCGAGCAGGCAGATGAAATGCTCCTTTTCTTTGGTTCCTTTGCCAATTCTCTTGTGTCTTTATTATCAATTAATTCATGCCTTTCCTGCACAATAACACACACATCAAAGGCACCAAGCTTGTTTATCAATGTAACGCATTCCATGTAAAACAAATGTGATTTTGACAATTTTAGCAAGGCAAAAGAGTGAAAGATGCCCACATATGATAGCTCAAATAAGCACTTTTGGGCATCTAACAACTCTCCCCAACTAGATTCTTGCTTGTCCTCAAGCAAAGTATGCCTCTTGAAGGACAAGAGGATTTGCTTTAAGAAACGGTTTCCCCGAAGTTGGATAAACGGCTCAAACACAAGCGAAATTCGCATATACAAGTTCCCAACGGTTCGAATAAAATAATACCTAGGAACTTAAACTTAAATAGCAATGCAAAATATTTATCTATCTACAACAATACTATTCTGAATGAATCATCCTATCTCTCCTCTTCGAATAAGGAATGAAGATTTTGCGCGTTTGCAACCGCGGGACTAATCTCACTCTCTAACAAATAATGAAGAAATCAAACAGATTCATACAATGTCTAATCAATTAAAAATGCTACCGTGGAAGCAAAAAGATCACTAAGGGCTTTTCGGTTGAAGCTTGGTTAGGTTAACAAACAAGGGTCATTTCTAAGGCCATTGAAACGAAAGTGCCGATGCAAAAGAGACATTCACAGTATTATTCACACTACTCGACTTTGTTTCCTTTGTTTCTTATTTGTAACCTTCACAACACATATTCCACAACTCCACTTTTATTTTTCACTATTTTTCTTCCAAGCAAGTATTTTTTTTTTCATTCTTTCTATTTTTGTTCTTTTCTTTCACATCAAATATACAAAACAGATATTTATTTTCTACATTTTCTATACATATATTTTTCTATGCTTGCTCGGTTTTTCTTTTCTTTTTCAATAGTTGTGGTACTTACCAATTCTTTTTCGTTCTCCCCAACTTATTTCTTCCACACCCTAAGTGAATGCTCTTAACATTTTACGGCAAAAGAACAATAATCAAGATTTTCCGGGTTGTGTAAAAAAAAAGATTTTTGAGATCTCGCTTTATTACAAGCCGAGATTCAACTGTTCAGGCTCAAAGGGGTTAACAAATACTCTCTCTGCTCACAGGTAAGTTGTTTTTGGATGTAGTTGTGCTCGAAAGAAAACAAGTGCCTTGATCATTTCTAATTGCTTCCACAATTTCACAATAGTAAAAGACAAAGCATGAATCACATGAATCAACAAAACTTATTAGAATCCAGCATTTAAGTGAACAATGGAGGTTTCCTCACAATTTGTGGTTTTAAGTTCTAGATGAAACATTCATTCTATTATGTTGCACAAAGACAATATTCAATTTACCAAAAAGAGTAAAGTTCCTAATGCATTCTAAAATTCTAGCCGACGGTAACCATGTACCTTAGCTTCATTCACTTGTTATTCTTATCATTGCCATCCAAGCTCGGATGCACCTTCATTGGGTACTTCTTGAGGAGCAACCAATCTAGAAGGGTTTGCCACTCATTCAACCAAAAATTTATTAAACACACAAAATTAAAAACATAATTAAATAACATTGACTGAAAATAAAAATTTGTTCGTGGGGGACAAAACACCCCAATAGTACAACCCATGGTCAAAATACAAAATTCGAAAATACAAATGGAAATGACATAATAAAAACTGAAAAAGTACAAAAACAAAAACTTAACCCACAAAGGGCTCAGGACTCCTCCTCGCTACCGGCCTCAGAACCGGTAGCCTCATCATCAACATCATCATCATCATTCTCAGCTTCAGCGTCCAGCCTCGCCTAGCGAGCTCCTGGCGAGCAGGCAGATGAAATGCTCCTTTTCTTTGGTTCCTTTGCCAATTCTCTTGTGTCTTTATAATCAATTAATTCATGCCTTTCCTGCACAATAACACACACATCAAAGGCACCAAGCTTGTTTATCAATGTAACGCATTCCATGTAAAACAAATGTGATTTTGACAATTTTAGCAAGGCAAAAAAGTGAAAGATGCCCACATATGATAGCTCAAATAAGCACTTTTGGGCATCTAACAACTCTCCCCAACTAGATTCTTGCTTGTCCTCAAGCAAAGTATGCCTCTTGAAGGACAAGAGGATTTGCTTTAAGAAACGGTTTCCCCGAAGTTGGATAAACGGCTCAAACACAAGCGAAATTCGCATATACAAGTTCCCAACGGTTCGAATAAAATAATACCTAGGAACTTAAACTTAAATAGCAATGCAAAATATTTATCTATCTACAACAATACTATTCTGAATGAATCATCCTATCTCTCCTCTTCGAATAAGGAATGAAGATTTTGCGCGTTTGCAACCGCGGGACTAATCTCACTCTCTAACAAATAATGAAGAAATCAAACAGATTCATACAATGTCTAATCAATTAAAAATGCTATTGTGGAAGCAAAAAGATCACTAAGGGCTTTTCGGTTGAAGCTTGGTTAGGTTAACAAACAAGGGTCATTTCTAAGGCCATTGAAACGAAAGTGCCGATGCAAAAGAGACATTCACAGTATTATTCACACTACTCGACTTTGTTTCCTTCGTTTCTTATTTGTAACCTTCACAACACATATTCCACAACTCCACTTTTATTTTTCACTATTTTTCTTCCAAGCAAGCATTTTTTTTTTCATTCTTTCTATTTTTGTTCTTTTCTTTCACATCAAATATACAAAACAGATGTTTATTTTCTACATTTTCTATACATATATTTTTCTATGCTTGCTCGGTTTTTCTTTTCTTTTTCAATAGTTGTGGTACTTACCAATTCTTTTTCGTTCTCCCCAACTTATTTCTTCCACACCCTAAGTGAATGCTCTTAACTTTTTACGGCAAAAGAACAATAATCAAGATTTTCCGGGTTGTGTAAAAAAAAAGATTTTTGAGATCTCGCTTTATTACAAGCCGAGATTCAACTGTTCAGGCTCAAAGGGGTTAACAAATACTCTCTCTGCTCACAGGTAAGTTGTTTTTGGATGTAGTTGTGCTCGAAAGAAAACAAGTGCCTTAATCATTTCTAATTGCTTCCACAATTTCACAATAGTAAAAGACAAAGCATGAATCACATGAATCAACAAAACTTATTAGAATCCAGCATTTAAGTGAACAATGGAGGTTTCCTCACAATTTGTGGTTTTAAGTTCTAGATGAAACATTCATTCTATTATGTTGCACAAAGACAATATTCAATTTACCAAAAAGAGTAAAGTTCCTAATGCATTCTAAAATTCTAGCCGACGGTAACCATGTACCTTAGCTTCATTCACTTGTTATTCTTATCATTGCCATCCAAGCTCGGATGCACCTTCATTGGGTACTTCTTGAGGAGCAACCAATCTAGAAGGGTTTGCCACTCATTCAACCAAAAATTTATTAAACACACAAAATTAAAAACATAATTAAATAACATTGACTGAAAATAAAAATTTGTTCGTGGGGGACAAAACACCCCAATAGTACAACCCATGGTCAAAATACAAAATTCGAAAATACAAATGGAAATGACATAATAAAAACTGAAAAAGTACAAAAACAAAAACTTAACCCACAAAGGGCTCAGGACTCCTCCTCGCTACCGGCCTCAGAACCGGTAGCCTCATCATCAACATCATCATGATCATTCTCAGCTTCAGCGTCCAGCCTCGCCTAGCGAGCTCCTGGCGAGCAGGCAGATGAAATGCTCCTTTTCTTTGGTTCCTTTGCCAATTCTCTTGTGTCTTTATTATCAATTAATTCATGCCTTTCCTGCACAATAACACACACATCAAAGGCACCAAGCTTGTTTATCAATGTAACGCATTCCATGTAAAACAAATGTGATTTTGACAATTTTAGCAAGGCAAAAAAGTGAAAGATACCCACATATGATAGCTCAAATAAGCACTTTTGGGCATCTAACAACTCTCCCCAACTAGATTCTTGCTTGTCCTCAAGCAAAGTATGCCTCTTGAAGGACAAGAGGATTTGCTTTAAGAAACGGTTTCCCCGAAGTTGGATAAACGGCTCAAACACAAGCGAATTTCGCATATACAAGTTCCCAACGGTTCGAATAAAATAATACCTAGGAACTTAAACTTAAATAGCAATGCAAAATATTTATCTATCTACAACAATACTATTCTGAATGAATCATCCTATCTCTCCTCTTCGAATAAGGAATGAAGATTTTGCGCGTTTGCAACCGCGGGACTAATCTCACTCTCTAACAAATAATGAAGAAATCAAACAGATTCATACAATGTCTAATCAATTAAAAATGCTACTGTGGAAGCAAAAAGATCACTAAGGGCTTTTCGGTTGAAGCTTGGTTAGGTTAACAAACAAGGATCATTTCTAAGGCCATTGAAACGAAAGTGCCGATGCAAAAGAGACATTCACAGTATTATTCACACTACTCGACTTTGTTTCCTTCGTTTCTTATTTGTAACCTTCACAACACATATTCCACAACTCCACTTTTATTTTTCACTATTTTTCTTCCAAGCAAGCATTTTTTTTTTCATTCTTTCTATTTTTGTTCTTTTCTTTCACATCAAATATACAAAACAGATGTTTATTTTCTACATTTTCTATACATATATTTTTCTATGCTTGCTCGGTTTTTCTTTTCTTTTTCAATAGTTGTGGTACTTACCAATTCTTTTTCGTTCTCCCCAACTTATTTCTTCCACACCCTAAGTGAATGCTCTTAACTTTTTACGGCAAAAGAACAATAATCAAGATTTTCCGGGTTGTGTAAAAAAAAGATTTTTGAGATCTCGCTTTATTACAAGCCGAGATTCAACTGTTCAGGCTCAAAGGGGTTAACAAATACTCTCTCTGCTCACAGGTAAGTTGTTTTTGGATGTAGTTGTGCTCGAAAGAAAACAAGTGCCTTAATCATTTCTAATTGCTTCCACAATTTCACAATAGTAAAAGACAAAGCATGAATCACATGAATCAACAAAACTTATTAGAATCCAGCATTTAAGTGAACAATGGAGGTTTCCTCACAATTTGTGGTTTTAAGTTCTAGATGAAACATTCATTCTATTATGTTGCACAAAGACAATATTCAATTTACCAAAAAGAGTAAAGTTCCTAATGCATTCTAAAATTCTAGCCGACGGTAACCATGTACCTTAGCTTCATTCACTTGTTATTCTTATCATTGCCATCCAAGCTCGGATGCACCTTCATTGGGTACTTCTTGAGGAGCAACCAATCTAGAAGGGTTTGCCACTCATTCAACCAAAAATTTATTAAACACACAAAATTAAAAACATAATTAAATAACATTGACTGAAAATAAAAATTTGTTCGTGGGGGACAAAACACCCCAATAGTACAACCCATGGTCAAAATACAAAATTCGAAAATACAAATGGAAATGACATAATAAAAACTGAAAAAGTACAAAAACAAAAACTTAACCCACAAAGGGCTCAGGACTCCTCCTCGCTACCGGCCTCAGAACCGGTAGCCTCATCATCAACATCATCATCATCATTCTCAGCTTCAGCGTCCAGCCTCGCCTAGCGAGCTCCTGGCGAGCAGGCAGATGAAATGCTCCTTTTCTTTGGTTCCTTTGCCAATTCTCTTGTGTCTTTATTATCAATTAATTCATGCCTTTCCTGCACAATAACACACACATCAAAGGCACCAAGCTTGTTTATCAATGTAACGCATTCCATGTAAAACAAATGTGATTTTGACAATTTTAGCAAGGCAAAAAAGTGAAAGATGCCCACATATGATAGCTCAAATAAGCACTTTTGGGCATCTAACAACTCTCCCCAACTAGATTCTTGCTTGTCCTCAAGCAAAGTATGCCTCTTGAAGGACAAGAGGATTTGCTTTAAGAAACGGTTTCCCCGAAGTTGGATAAACGGCTCAAACACAAGCGAATTTCGCATATACAAGTTCCCAACGGTTCGAATAAAATAATACCTAGGAACTTAAACTTAAATAGCAATGCAAAATATTTATCTATCTACAACAATACTATTCTGAATGAATCATCCTATCTCTCCTCTTCGAATAAGGAATGAAGATTTTGCGCGTTTGCAACCGCGGGATTAATCTCACTCTCTAACAAATAATGAAGAAATCAAACAGATTCATACAATGTCTAATCAATTAAAAATGCTACTGTGGAAGCAAAAAGATCACTAAGGGCTTTTCGGTTGAAGCTTGGTTAGGTTAACAAACAAGGGTCATTTCTAAGGCCATTGAAACGAAAGTGCCGATGCAAAAGAGACATTCACAGTATTATTCACACTACTCGACTTTGTTTCCTTTGTTTCTTATTTGTAACCTTCACAACACATATTCCACAACTCCACTTTTATTTTTCACTATTTTTCTTCCAAGCAAGCATTTTTTTTTTCATTCTTTCTATTTTTGTTCTTTTCTTTCACATCAAATATACAAAACAGATGTTTATTTTCTACATTTTCTATACATATATTTTTCTATGCTTGCTCGGTTTTTCTTTTCTTTTTCAATAGTTGTGGTACTTACCAATTCTTTTTCGTTCTCCCCAACTTATTTCTTCCACACCCTAAGTGAATGCTCTTAACTTTTTACGGCAAAAGAACAATAATCAAGATTTTCCGGGTTGTGTAAAAAAAAAGATTTTTGAGATCTCGCTTTATTACAAGCCGAGATTCAACTGTTCAGGCTCAAAGGGGTTAACAAATACTCTCTCTGCTCACAGGTAAGTTGTTTTTGGATGTAGTTGTGCTCGAAAGAAAACAAGTGCCTTGATCATTTCTAATTGCTTCCACAATTTCACAATAGTAAAAGACAAAGCATGAATCACATGAATCAACAAAACTTATTAGAATCCAGCATTTAAGTGAACAATGGAGGTTTCCTCACAATTTGTGGTTTTAAGTTCTAGATGAAACATTCATTCTATTATGTTGCACAAAGACAATATTCAATTTACCAAAAAGAGTAAAGTTCCTAATGCATTCTAAAATTCTAGCCGACGGTAACCATGTACCTTAGCTTCATTCACTTGTTATTCTTATCATTGCCATCCAAGCTCGGATGCACCTTCATTGGGTACTTCTTGAGGAGCAACCAATCTAGAAGGGTTTGCCACTCATTCAACCAAAAATTTATTAAACACACAAAATTAAAAACATAATTAAATAACATTGACTGAAAATAAAAATTTGTTCGTGGGGGACAAAACACCCCAATAGTACAACCCATGGTCAAAATACAAAATTCGAAAATACAAATGGAAATGACATAATAAAAACTGAAAAAGTACAAAAACAAAAACTTAACCCACAAAGGGCTCAGGACTCCTCCTCGCTACCGGCCTCAGAACCGGTAGCCTCATCATCAACATCATCATCATCATTCTCAGCTTCAGCGTCCACCCCCTCACCATAGACTGGCCTGTCCACAGGCCAATTAGCGTTAAGCATAAACTGCTCACGCGCTAACAATGCTCGAGCACCGGAGGGGTCATTACCTTGCAGCTCCAACCTCTGCATACTATTGTGCATATCAATCATAGCACGTTGGGATGCTGCCATCCACTCAAAACTGTAGTCACAAACAGCCCTCAGGTACGGATCAAGTCCGGGAGAAGAAGCACTAGGACCATCAGCAGCCCGAGTACTTCCTGAGGCTGCACTGCCACCAGAAGTCTTAGCTCTACAGTACTTAGCCACATACCTATCATCGATCGGTGCCGGGATTCGAACCTGCCCACGAGACGGAAGTCTCACCCTAGCCTGAACACATAAGCTCATAATCAAACACGGGAAAGCCAAGGGGCAATTAACACGAGCCCCTGACTTAAGCCCGCTCTCGACGACGGTCTTCAGCTCATTGGCGATTATCCTCGCCACATCAATCTCAACATTTGTGAGGATGGAATGGACTAAATGTGCCACTGGGATCGGCACAGTAGAAGTGTGTGATTTGGGTTGGATGTTGGTCAAAACCAAGAGTAGTATCAGCTGAGCCATGGGAGTCATGTCCTCCCGATGATATCTCACAGGAACCCCAGATGGGTTCGGCTCAACTGATTTCTCAGGTAAAAGCAGGTCGGCGGTAATGGCAGCGACATCTCTGTGAAGTCTGAGGTCGGTGTGGTACTGGTCTCTCTGATCAGCTCCCAGCTGGAGCGGTTCCCCTAGGATTCGGTTGATCGCATCCCGGTCAAAAGGAATTGTACGCCCGGCAACTCTAGAAACCCAAGTGAAGGGCTCGTCGTCGTCGGGCAGTGCGTTAGCATAAAACTCCCGCACTGTAGCAATGTCGTAATGCTCCAAGGGACTTATCAACCTATCCCACTTCTTGGCGTCTATCAACCCGGCGAAAGTTCTGTAAGTGCCTTGTGGGTTGATCAGAAAACGCTTCTCAGGAAGTATTTTTCGCTTCTCCAAAGCGATGTACCATGCCGCTTGTTTCGGGCCTACAAACTTGTCTTGGTCGAATTGAATCGGCACGGTCTTGGAAGTAGTTGCAGCTCCCTTTCTTTTCTTACTGGCTCCAGATCTAGACTCCATCTGCAAAAGATACAAAGAAACAACACACACCAACACACAGATTAGCCATTAAAACATAAATCAAAATACTGTCATGTTCGCTGCTGCTTCGCCTAGCGAAGTTGCAGCGAACTCTCGCCCCAGGTCGCCTAGCGAGCTGCTAGCGAACCTTACGGGTTTTGGGATTTTCTGCATTTTCAAAGATGTTTCCTCCAAAACCCGTACTCTAATGGTTCCCACACAGAACCTAATGATTTCTAATGACAATGAATCGTTCTATGCTATTGGGGATTGGCTAATTGCATGCAAAACCTAAAATAGATGAAATCCCCAATTTGAAAACCTAAGTATCTAAACATTGCAAACTCCACAACATCACATGCAACCTCAATTTCCCATACTACACTTCCCTATTTGCAATTCATATTTGGAATTTTAAGAGTACACAAAAAGAAAATGAAGTAGGGCAAACCTTAATTACACGGATTCGGAAAAATTGAAATGAGAAGAGTTTGCAATCGGACGGAAGGAGCTAGGGTTGGTGATAGCGATGCGAATGCGAGAGTTTGAGAAGCTTCGCGAAATTTTCTCAGCAGAGCCGTTCAGAAATTTTTTTGAGGGTTTGGGCAAAATGGCCCTGCTGAGATTTAAATAGCAAACAGTACTGCAGCGCTCGCTGCTGCCTCGCCTAGCGAGCATCTAGCGAGCATGCTCGCTTCTGCCTCGCCTAGCGAGCTGCAAGCGAGCATGACAGCAAGTGCATTGGCAAATGCTGCACTTGCAAGTCATCCAGCATGGGTTCATCACAGTGTACTCACTACAACAGAAAACATAAAACAGGAAATACTTACAATGTTGGGGTGCCTCCCAACTAGCGCTTGTTTAACGTCGGCTAAGCTCGACGGTGCGATGCTCACAGAGGAGCATCGAGCGGCTGAGCACAACTCTCGCGATCCACATGACCGCTGAGATACACTTTCAATCGTTGGCCATTCACGGTCCAACTGTCTTTCTCGTCCATGTCTTCAATGATAATGGCCCCGTATTCTTTTACTTCTTTCACCCGAAATGGCCCGGACCATTTTGATTTCAACTTCCCGGGAAACAACTTCAACCGGGAGTTGAACAATAAGACCAATTGTCCGGGCACGAATTCTTTGTTACGGATCTTCTTGTCGTGATATTTCTTTGCTTTCTCCTTGTACAACCAACTTGAGTGGTATGCGGCATTGCGCATCTCCTCCAACTCAAGAAGTTGTACTTTCCTTTTTTCACCGGCCGCCTCATTTTCAAAATTTAAAAACTTTATGGCCCACAAGGCCTTGTGCTCCAATTCAATCGGCAAATGGCAAGTTTTACCAAATACCAATTGAAACGGAGTTAGGCCAATTGGAGCTTTAAAGGCCGTACGGTAGGCCCATAATGCTTCGTCCAATTTTTGGGACCACTCTTTTTTAGAATTGGACACGGTTTTTTCTAGGATTCTCTTAATCTCTCGATTAGAGACCTCCGCTTGCCCGTTAGCCTGAGGGTGATACGGAGTTGTCACCCTATGCGACACACCATAATGTTTTAGAATTGTTTCCAAAGGTGCGTTGCAAAAGTGTGACCCTCCGTCACTTATCAACACTCGGGGGGTTCCAAAACGGGAAAAGATGTTTTTCTTTAAAAAATTTATCACCGTTTTGGCATCCGCCCGAGGTGAGGCAATCGCCTCCACCCACTTTGAGACATAATCAACAGCTACAAGCATGTACTCATTCCCGTAAGAGGGTGGGAAAGGTCCAACAAAATCTATGCCCCAACAATCGAACACTTCCACTTCTTGGATATTTTGGAGAGGCATCTCATCTCTCTTACCTATCCCACCACTTCTTTGGCAACTGTCACAACTTTGCGCATGGGTATGTGCGTCTTTGAAAATAGTTGGCCAATAAAATCCCGATTGAAGAATTTTAGTGGCCGTTCTAACCCCATTATAATGTCCGCCATAAGGCGAGTTGTGACAATGCCAAAGGATGCTCTGGGCTTCATCACCAGTTACGCATCTCCTTAACAGGTTATCGCTACCCAACTTAAACAAGTATGGGTCATCCCAAACATAATACTTCGCATCCGAAAGGAACTTCCTCTTTTGGTTCGAAGTTAGGTCGGCCGGCACAAAACCACTAGCCTTGTGGTTTGCAAAGTCTGCAAACCACGGCCTAACTTGAACCTTAAACAATTTTTCATCAGGAAATTCTTCCCGGATTTCCTTTTCAGATGCGGTAACCTCGACATTCACCAAGCGGGATAAATGATCCGCTACCAAGTTTTCCGACCCCTTCTTGTCTTTGATTTCGACATCGAATTCTTGTAACAAGAGGATCCAACGGATGAGCCTTTGCTTCGAATCCGGCTTGGTTAGCAAATATTTAATCGCCGCGTGGTCGGTGTAGACAACGACTTTCGACCCTATAAGATAGGACCTAAACTTTTCTAGCGCATACACTATTGCGAGTAGTTCTTTTTCCGTTGTGGCATAATTTATTTGAGCCTCGTTAAGAACCTTACTCGCATAATGTATAGCATGAAAAGTTTTGTCCTTTCTTTGGCCAAGTACCGCTCCAACGGCATAGTCACTCGCGTCACACATTAGTTCAAAATTTTCATTCCAATCGGGAGCGACTAATATTGGAGCGGTAACCAATTTTTCTTTTAAAACCTCGAAAGCTTGCAAACAATCTTCGGTGAAGAGAAATACCTGATCTTTGGCGAGCAAATTGCTCAAAGGCTTTGCCACCTTTGAGAAGTCCTTGATGAAGCGCCGGTAGAACCCCGCGTGCCCCAAAAAACTACGGATGCCCTTCACATTCACCGGAGGGGGTAATTTTTCAATTACATCAACCTTAGCTCTATCCACTTCAAGCCCCCTTTTTGAGACTTTGTGGCCTAGCACGATCCCCTCGGTCACCATGAAGTGACACTTTTCCCAATTTAGCACCAAATTAGTCTTCACACACCTTTCCAACACCGTCTTCAAATTTGCCAAGCATAGACTAAACGTCCCACCAAACACCGAGAAGTCATCCATGAAGACTTCCATTGTTTTCTCTATCAGATCGGCAAAAATAGCTTGGACACATCGTTGGAATGTCGCCGGCGCATTGCAAAGCCCAAAAGGCATTTTTCTGTATGCGAACACTCCAAACGGACACGTGAAAGCCGTCTTCTCATGATCAACCGGGTCAACCGCAATTTGGTTGTACCCGGAGTAGCCGTCTAAAAAACAGTAGTATTGTTGGCCCGATAGTCTTTCAAGCATTTGATCCATAAATGGGAGTGGAAAATGGTCCTTACGAGTCGCGGTATTCAACCGTCTATAATCTATACACATTCTCCACCCCGTTGCAACTTTAGTCGGGATCAATTCGTCTTTGTCATTACGGATTACGGTCATTCCACCCTTCTTCGGAACCACGTGCACGGGACTAACCCACGGACTATCCGAGATCGGGTAAATCATTCCCGCATCCAAAAGCTTCACCACTTCCTTTCTTACAACCTCTTTCATCGTAGGATTTAAGCGGCATTGTGGTTGAGCCACCGGCTTGAAATCCTCCTCCATCAAAATCTTGTGCATACAATAGGATGGACTAATTCCTTTTAGATCGGAAAGAGTCCAACCCATAGCTTCTTGATTGGTTTTTAGCACAATGATTAGACGGGCTTCTTCTTCTTTTGTCAAAAGGTTGCTTATGATGACCGGCTTTGCCTCGGTCTCATCTAGAAACACATATTTCAAAGTCGAAGGTAACTCTTTTAATTCAATTGGCACTTTCTCGTCAATTACCTCCTTCTTCAAATTCTCTTCCTCTACTTCCCACGGTTGTAGGTCTTCCAAGCTATCAAGTTCCTTTAAGCATTCCTCAAGAGCTAGCTCCTCCTCAACAGTGAAAACCTCCAATGAGTCGTCGAGAGCTAACTCCATAGGAGATATCTCGTGGATATGCTTTGAAACTTCCATAATAGCGTCTTCGATCACATCGATGCGAAAGCTATCATTTCTGTCCTTGGAATGCTTCATCGCCTCGAATAGATCAAATGTGACCTCTTCATTTTGAACCCGCACCTTCATTAAACCGTCATCAACATCAATCATCATTCTTGCGGTCTTCATGAATGGTCGGCCCAATATGAGCGGAGCATCATCATCTTCCTCCATATCAATTACAATAAAATCCACCGGGAAAAAGAATTTGTCGACCTTCACCAACACATCTTGGGCTACGCCATGAGGATGGGTCGTCGACTTATCCGCCAATTGTAATGTCATTCGGATGGACTTAATCTCGATGTTGCCAAGCCTCTTGATAATTGACAAAGGTATAAGATTGATACTCGACCCCAAGTCAATAAGTCCCTTTCCGACATACACATCACCAATTTTAACCGGCAATGTAACTCTTCCCGGATCCACCTCTTTCTTAGGAAGCGTCCTTTGAATGATGGCACTACAGCTCGCATCAAGGACGATGGTCTCCGGTTCCGTATACCTCCGCTTTTTGGTCAGTATGTCCTTCATGAATTTGGCATACTTTGGCATTTGTTCCAAAGCTTCAGCAAACGGAATGTTAATTTGTAATTGCTTAAAAATATCCATGAATCGGGCGTAATGCCGTTCATTTTCCCTTTTGGAAGGAGCATGAGGGTAAGGAAGATTTTGGACCGGAGTAGCGCTCACTACCTCCTTTCCCTTTGCAATTCTAGCACTTTTCCATCTAGGCTTCTTCACTACCTCCCTTATTACCTCATCACTTTTATTTTCCTCAATCTCCACACCTTTTTCTTTTTCAACTTCACCATTATTTTTATTCTTTTCAACTACTTCCTCATCACTCCACACTCCTACTTCACCATCAACATTTTCTTCCACTATTTCCTCCTCAATCTCCTTTTCTTTCTCTCTTTGTTCACTCTCAACTCTTTTTTCATTTTCACTACCCAACTCCCTCCCACTTCTCGTCATAATCGCCTTACAATGCTCCTTAGGATTTGTTTGCGTATTAGCCGAGAAAGAAGGACCGGTTTGTTGTTCAGCTAGTTGCTTGGCAAGTTGCCCAACTTGAGTTTCAAGATTTTTTATGGCCGCGTCATTACTCTTTTGATTGGCCATTGACATTTGCATGAATTGCGTCAATGTCTCTTCCAATTTAGAATTGACTACCGGCGGTGGTTGAGATTGATACGGATTTTGGGGAGGGTTTTGACGGCTAGAAGAACCACCTCCATAACCTTGGTTATGATAATAGTTGCTTCTAGGTTGGAACCCTTGGTTCCCTTGGAATTGTTGTTGTTGTTGTTGTTGAGGGTGCGGTTGATAAGGTTGTTGTTGTCTTGGTTGATAGTCCCGTTGATTGGCCATGTAATTTACTTCGTCAAAACCGGGAGGTGGACAAAATCCGGTGTCATGTTCACCTTTACAAAGTTCACAACAAGCTATTTGTTTAGCTTTTGACGGTTCTCTTAACTCTTTTATTTGTTGCGTTAAGAGTTCCACTTGTTGTGAGATGAGCTTGTTTTGGGCAAGTATGGCATCATTCGTCCCTAACTCAAGCACTCCCGCCTTCTTCAAAGAATTTCCACGACTTTGACTTTGAAGATCATTCAAAGCCATACGGTTGATAATGTTTGTGGCTTCTTCGGCACTTTTTGACATCAACGAGCCACCCGAGGTGGCATCCAACAACGTCTTACAGTTTGGTTGAAGTCCATTTCTGAAGATATGGATTTGAGTTAATTCATCAAATCCATGCCCTTTGCATTTCCTAAGCATGGACTTGAATCTCTCCCACGCTTCATTCAAAGATTCACTGGTTCCTTGAGAAAACACCGAGATGGCCGTCTTTGATTCCATGAATCGGTTATGAGAGAAAAATCTTTCAATGAATTTCTCCTCTAACACATTCCAGTCGGTCATTACGGCCGGTGTTTGATCAAGATACCAATCCTTTGCTTTACCGAGCAAAGCGTGGGGAAACAATCGTCTGAACAACGGAAGCTCCTGAGCCTGATCCACTCCGGCAGCCAATGCTATCTCATAAAATTTTGTGAGAAAAGCAAATGGGTCTTCATGGTCCATTCCGGTGAATGGACTCCCATACAATAAATTCAGAGTTCCCGTCTTCATCTCAGCTTGCCTTCCTGTGTGGTTGGCAAACTGAGCGGTGTTCCTTGGACTGTTGATACATGGAGTAGAAATAGGTGGTGGTGGTTGTGGCTCCATGTTTGGTATGAATGGGTGGTGATTTGTGGTCGAAGAACTTTCTCCTTGCTCTTGGCGTTGCCTAGCCTGTTGCCTCCTACGTCTCGTTTTGCTATTGAGCCTCCTTGCGGTTCTCTCGATCTCAGGATCGAAAAGAAGTTCGTCCACAGGGATTTGCCCTCGCATAAAACGTAAGTTGCACACTAAACCAAACAAATTACAAGCACAAGTCAAAAATTCACAAGCTAAAACTTAAACAACCATTGCGATGCTCGCAATATCAATTTACAATCCCCGGCAACGGCGCCATTTTGTTGAGACAGTTTTTAAGTGTCGGGTTTTTGTTATCGTATCCACAGAGATTGTAAGATATCACTGCCGTTCAATGGTTGAATTAATCTTAACTTAATGTAACACTAGGGTTTTGGTTTTAATCAAGTTATCTTGCATACAAAGTAATTAATTGCGGTAAAAGTTATGTTTTGATTAATATGAGAAATATTGTCAAAGTTAGGTTTCAATGATTACATTTGCTTTGCATGTTTTTGCTCGGTCAACAATCTTATAAACTCCTTTAGATGATAAATTATTTCACAAGATCCTCTCAATGCGTTTCTCTCGAACACCCATTGTGAGTTTTGCCATTTTGATCCATTGTTTCTCTCGAACACAATCTATCAAAATGACAACTTTTTGGTTCAACCTTATGGTGAACAAAATCATTCGTTACTATCTCTAGCTAACAAACAAGTTTGGATGAAAACCTAGGTCAAGAATCGGTAAACATCTCTCGATCAAATACCAACACAGAGAGTTTTAAATAGAAACAAAGTTTTCATCATATATTTACCGTTAAAGAGTTTACATATGAGGATCCTTACATTTACACACAAAGCTAGCAATCACTTACATCTAACCTTGACAAATGGAAGACTTAGCTACTCATTTTCATGGTAGCTTGGTCGGCAAGTAAGGAAAGAGGGTTGATCAACATCCAAGTCGAATAATCGAAGTTGGATGGGAATCCACCTTCTTTTTGTGGAAGATGGTTGCTAGATGAAGAGAAATGAAATTAGGGCATAAAAGCTCCTACAAAACAATGCTGTAAAATATCTAGAAGAAAGTACAAAAAATGGAAAAGTTGGTAAAAAATGAGGTATGGTGCCCAAAAGTGGCACCTGCTACTTATAGACAAGTGCAGAACTGTCATGTTCGCTAGGCGAGCAGAATGGCTCGCCTAGCGAAGGTCAAATATGAGCACAGAAGGCCCTTGCGCCCAGAGAAAACAGGGCGTTGGTGAACTGTTATGTTCGCCTAGCGAACATACCTTCGCCTAGCGAAGGAAACGCTTCAAGCTCGCCCCAGCGAGGTTGAGAGGTTTTGCTACTGGAATGCTCGCTGGGGACTCGCTAGAGCCTCGCCTAGCGAGTGAGTGTTGGATGCACTTTTCACCAAAACAGAATGAATTCGCTGCAAACTTCGCCTTGAGCTCGCCTAGCGAATTAATTTGCTAATTTACTGGAGCTGTTCGCCAGGAGCTCGCCTAGCGAACCCATTCTTCGCCTCAGCCTCGCCTAGCGAGCAGGCAGATGAAATGCTCCTTTTCTTTGGTTCCTTTGCCAATTCTCTTGTGTCTTTATTATCAATTAATTCATGCCTTTCCTGCACAATAACACACACATCAAAGGCACCAAGCTTGTTTATCAATGTAACGCATTCCATGTAAAACAAATGTGATTTTGACAATTTTAGCAAGGCAAAAGAGTGAAAGATGCCCACATATGATAGCTCAAATAAGCACTTTTGGGCATCTAACAAAGGTAGCTTGGGGAGGACCAGCAGGTGGCAATGTGACTTGGGAACTTGAGAGTCAGATGAAGGAGTCCTATCCAGAGTTATTCGCTTGAGGTATGTTTTCGAGGATGAAAACTCTTTTAGTGGGGGAGAGTTGTAACACCCCGATAAAAAATAAGATAATTATTTAATTTAAGTTAATATTATATTTATTAATTTAATTAAATAATTGGAATTATTGGATTATTATTATTATTATTAATGGAATAATAATTATTGGAAAATATATATAAGTTGGAAATAAGAAAAAGAGTCTCATTTGGTAAAGAAAGGGTTTCACGTGAAAAGCAGAGAAGCGACTGAAAAGAGGAAAAGGGCAAAGAGACAGAGCAAGAGGAAGAAGGTTGGAGAAGAGAAAAGCTTGAAGCTTAAAGATTCGCCGGATTAACTCAGGTAAGGGGGGTTTATCGTCGTTTAATGGGTATTATGGGTTAACATGTAATAGGTAGTGACAAACCGTTGAATTGACCCTGTAAGACCCCAATTTTGGGCCCTAAGATCCCTCATGGCCCATATCATTCATATCATAGCCTCAAGGATCAATGCATGCCTTTGCTTTCCTTCTAGTGGGTAGATTGCCTTGTAGGTTTGTTTCTTGATCACCAAGCATACTTTGCATTTGTATATCTTTGCTTTCATATGTTTATCTTCTAAAAAGTACAAAAATATTGTCTGTTTAACCTTGTTGCTTGCAGTTGAAGCAATCATCAGCAATTAGGTCAAAGTCAGTCATTGATCAGTCAAAGCAATGGATGATGGCCATTCTTGCAGAATTTGGGCATCATGATCATTAATCAAAAGATTCATATGACTTGGGACATCATTTGAAATCAATTTCTCAAGGATTTAGGGTTTGGAATTCATCAGAAGAAGTCAAATCAGTCCAAAACCCTAGAAAAGTCAAACTTGGTCAACAGTTGATTTAATCAGAGATTTGATGGATAGAATTGATTTGAAGGAGTTCATTCATGCTTGTATAAGCCTCATCTATCATGTTCAACCCCATCATGGAAGAAAATCAAGCCAATCAGAAAATTTTCCAGAAATAGAAAGTGGACCTGTAATTTCAACTGCCAAAAATGGAAACTTCTTGATCTTAAACTTACATCATGATACAAGCTTCAAATGAATTTTTGCCCAACATGAAAGTTGAAGATCTTGTCTTCCCATTTTCAAAAAGTCCAAGAACTCTCAAATCCCATGTGTGGTTGTCAAGATATGATCAAATCATTTTCATCAATTTTTGAACTTCAACAAGCCATATCTCTCAAACCATAAGGCCAAATTTGGTGGGGTTTTTTCCTACACATCACATTTTTCATCCTCTTTCCAAAAATATATATTTCATGACCTAAAACCTTACCATTCAAAATGGCATTTTTGGACCTTTTGCATTTAAATTCAAAGTTTGACCAAACTTTGACTTTTTGAGTTTTTGACTTTTTCTTGATTTGGTCAATTGAGAAATGTTCCATATCACATTTGTGATTTGTTCCAAGCCATAAACCATCATCATACCACCTTTACACCTCATTTTGACCAAAGTTGCACAAGTTGTTATTTTTGCAAATTGGAGCATAAGAACAAAGCAAGGTACAGCCTTCCATGTATAACCAAAAACAGCACAAACATACAGTCTGTACAGCCTGTGCCCAGCCCAAATTCTCAGCAAAACACACACCTCCACTTCCATTTGCTCACAATTAGCAAAAATGCAAAATGCATCATTAAGTAAAAACCAACTTACCATTGGATTAAGTGAGGCTAAACAGAGAATATAAGGACATTTTCTGACATTTTGTAACCCTAGTTTTGCAGCAGCCACAACCAGAATTCTCTCTCATTCTCTCATTTGCATTTTTGCTCAAGTGAACTTTTCTGCTAAACCCTTGAAAACTCTCGAATAACCTTGATTCCTCCATCATCTAAACATCATTTGGGATTATTTTTGCACATCATTTCTCAACTGTAACCCTCTTTCAAGCTCTGCATCTTCAAAGCATCTCCAATGGCAATTCGAGTGGTGGAAGTTTCAAAGCAAGTTTGAGCTGAACAAGCTTCATCATCCTTCACTACCAAGCACCATCTCCAACTGTTTGAGCTTGAATCGACCAAAGCACTACTGTTTCAACATTTTCTTCCAAAACAAGTAAGTAACCTATCTTCTCTTTTTGCCATGCCATACTATGTTTGTGAAAGATCCTTAAATACTGATTCTAATGAGTGTTCATTTGCTTGAAATGGTTGGTTATGCTGAGAGAAATATGAGTTTTCATTTGTATGCTTGAATGTACTTTCCATCGATTTGCTGTGATGCTGAGATTTTCATGAAAATTATGACTTGATTAGGCATGTATGATGCATAAGGATCACATTGATATGCTTATTTTTTGTTTCTGGACATTTCGAATTTTGAGTTCATGTTGATGATGAAGGCAAGCTGCTGTTAAACCCTAGTCCTTTTGCTTCAAGAATCTAGTTCATGTGTGTTGGTAGCTGTTGATTTATGTTGCATAGGCATTATGAATGTGGTTATGTGGTTTGCCATGATAGAATATTGACTAATGATTACATGATGATCATTATTGTATGCTGGTCGAATTTTACATGAACTTTGTCATTGCCTTGCTGATTGCCATTGCTGCATAAATCCTCCAAAACAAATTTGAAATATTGAATGCTGTTGCTTATTTGCTGTTTGAATGAGGATGATGGTATGCTGCTGTTAAAATACTTGTCCTGTCCAGGATTTTTGCATGAATGTGTATGTGTTATAGTTGTCTGGATATGCTGAAAGTGATGCATACCCTGTTGCTGTGTGAAACCTACCCTGCACCAGATTTTTTTTTCCCATGATCATGCTTGTGTATAGCTGAATGATGTGCTGTTGTTGGTTTGCTTGCTATGAGAACATGATGCCAATGCCATACTGTTGTTTTTTTTGATGAATATTGTTGATATCATGAAGCTGCCATGCTGGTTATGCCCTATTATTTTCCAACTTGTGTGCATGCTTAGAGAATCCATGCGAAATACATTGCATGCTGCTATGTGCTGTTGTATTGTTTAACATGATGCTGAATGCCATACTGTCAAACCTTGCTTGCTAAATCCATGCTGTTGTATGCTGTCATGTACTGTTGTTTGGTTTGTTATTTGAATGATGCTGATGAACACATGCTGTAATACATACCCTGCTGCTATTTTGCAAAACTACCCTGTCCAGGATTTTTCCCATGTTTATGTGTGGTATGCTGACTGATTACTTGTTGCTACACATTGCCAAATGTCCATGCTGCTATATGCTGTTGTTTTTTGATGAACATTGTTGAATGATGGAGCTTGTCATGCCGTTTTGAATCTCATGAACATGTTCAGAAAAAACCAATGTGACTGTGTTGTATGCTTGTTAAATGCTTGCTAGAACATTGCCAAAACCCTAAATGTTGCATGAAGCATTTCTATACCCTGCTGTTGTGATTGCTTACTCGAGTTGTGTTATGATAATGTTGAACATATACTGCTACTTTGGAACCTCATGAACTTGCTCAGAAAAACCATGTGATTTGTGTTGAAAGCTGTGAATGCCTTGCTGCTTGATCTGTTGGTATTTGAATGATTGTCTTGAAGTTGGAGCATGCCCTGCTGCTGTTTTTTTTACAGAAAACCCTAAGGCTGCCCATGGAAAACCATATGTTATGTATTACATGCTGTTGTCTGATTGTTATGAGAACATTCCAATGCCATGCTGTGATTTGTTTTGTTTGGTTGTTGATGAACACATGATACCATTGCTACCATGACCACTGCTGTTTTGAATCTCATGAATATGCTTGTTGGTTAATACTGCATGATGTTGATGCTGCATGACCATTTTGGTTTCTTGATGCTGTTCATGTGTTTGTCGATTTAATGATGGATGATGAAGAATGAATGCTGTTGCCATGTGAGACCCCAATGCTGCATGAATTTCCATAAAATCTATGTGAATGATGATTATATGATGATGATATCATACTGCTGTTTGCAACCTGCCTTGCCCAGAAATTTGCATGAGTTTGTGCTTCACTTGTTTGTGCTTTGAGGTTGCATGATGTTAGTTGTTGACATGCTGTTATGAGTGTTATTCGAAATTTGTTTGATGATTGATGAACTTGCATGAGGTTGACATGAATGCCCTGCTGTTTGCTATTTTTGAACTGCCCAGAAATCCTTTGAATTGTGCTTGCCATGTTTATTTGTTGACAATGGTTGGTGCTGTTTGGAAAACAATTGTTGTTTGCTTGCCTTGGCCATACTGCTTAAAACCTAGGGCTTCTAAAACAGAAAACATGAGCTGTCTTTGGCTCGTCACTGTTCCATTGGCTAGTGGCCAATAGGAACATTTCCTGAGGCGCCCTGAAACGACGCCGTTTCAATTAATGAGACAGGAAATTACAGCATTGCCACCCGTTGACTTATGTTTGACCATATGCTATGCCTTTTGCTCATGCTTGCACCAATTTATCATCCAACTTCCATAATTTATTTCTCTTTCACATTTCATCCAAAAATCTTGAAATTTTTTCCACATGTTCACAAGAATGTCCTTTATTTTATGGTGAATTTTAATTAATTTTCCATTGGCTGGTTTTTAATTGATAATTATTTTCTTGACATGTATGCCAAAATGATACATCTTACCATTCTCTTTGTGAAATATTCATGTTGCATCCTTTGAGCTTGAAATTTTTTGTGGTGAAACTAGACACATTGACCTTTGTTTCCATATAGACTTTGTGCATTTCCAATTTGTGGTTTGAGAGCTTTGATTTTTTGAAAGTTGTGTGTTGCATTTGGTGTCATACCCTGATCATGAATTTTCTCTAATTTTGTTCACACACTTCCCTACATCCAAATCACTTGAAATTTTGCATGAATGATCCCTTGTATGTCTAATTGATGTATGAATTTTCTTGGAATTAATCTTGCTGTTTTCCATTTGATTGAAAATTTTCTTCCATGCTTGGTCATTTGTTGACTTTTTGTGCTATGCCTTGCCAAATCTTTTGTGAAATTCTCAAATCTTATTGTATGATCATGAAATTTCATATGTGATAACTAGACATCTCAAGCTTTACAATGGTGTTAATCTCATTCATTTATCTTCTGTTTTCAAATTGATATGATTTTTTGAAGTTGACCCATGCTTGTTGACTTTCACCATGCTTACTTGAACTTGGCTTGATTTCATGATTTTAATTGACTGCCTTCCTCTCATCCAAATGCCATGAAATTTTGCATGCTTGCCATGTTAGATGTTAGGATTGAGTGTGATTTATTTCATGATTTTTGAAAATGCTTGAGTTGACTTTTGATTGAAGTCTTTGCTGTTGACTTTTGTATGCTTCTTTTGCTATGCTTTGCATTCTTTGGCTTATGAAATGACCTTGATGCATGATATAAGTTTGAATCCAATTGTATTTGATTCCTACATGATTGAATTTGACTTTGATTGAATATTTCTTGCTGCCTTGACTTTTGCTTTCATCTTTGACCCTAGGCTAGTCCTAGTGGTCTTCTGAGCTTACAATTGAGCTGTTTGTTTCAGGTTAAGCCCCAATGCCTCAAAGACCATTCAAATTTGTTTGAGTTGAATTGTATATTGTGCTAACCTTTGTTTTGTAGGTGTGACTCACATACATGAGTCTTTGTGCCTTGCACAATTGGTCCCACTGTGTGACTATTGGTTTATTTCCTTTGATTTTGACTGTTGACTTGTTTGCTAATGAGTTTGACTTTTTCAGGTACTTTAGTTGCCTAAGTTCTTTGAACTTGATTGCTTGCTTTGCTTTTTAGCATTTGCTTTGAGGTATAAATACTTCTTCTTCATGTAGTCTGGAGACCCGGTCTGTTATTTGACCGGGCAAACTGTCTGAAGTCCTCCTTAAGAGGCAATGCCTGTGTGTGTTTATATTTGTCCTAAGCAGGAAAAGTCCTTCAAGAAAGGCAATTGGTGGAAGGTAGGGATAAGCAATCTATCCCCCACTATTCAGTGTGTCCTCTCTCTGCTCCCATTACATGGTTGAAGCAATGAGATAAATACCCAAGATCTAATCGAGTCAATAATGTGGAGAGAGTTCCTACTTTCTGAACTCCCACACTTTCTTTGATGCTCTCTCTCTACTCTGAGATAGAAGCAATGAGACACACCCCTCATCTCCTTTTCATCTGCTTCACCTGAGTCCCTCAATGGCCAGGTTAAGAGCGACATTCACCCATTACAGTGGACTTTTAAAGTCAAACCCTCTTGTGTGAGCCCCCATTGTTTGGCTATAGAGTGTGCTGTTTGTTATTCATTGATTGTTTGATTTGCTTCATGTGCACTTGTTTGCCTGTATGCTATGCATTTATCATCATCATCAATTGCCATTAGTGCATGATCATCTCATTTGTTTTGTGATGCTATCATTGTTGTTTGCCCATTGAGGACAATTGTAAGTCCATTATTTTGGCGTTTGCTCCTGTGATATGGAAGGATAGAGTGTAAGACCTCATTGGTCACTCATATCTTCTGTTTATCTGTGTGTATGTGAGGATACAGTTATAAGCCCCTGTAAGTTGGCATCTGCTTTCCTGTGATCATAGTTTGTTTATCTGTTTGTATGAGAGGTTGCAATTATAAGTCCCTGTAAGTTGGCATTTGCATTCCTGTGATCATATTGTTGCTTCTGTTCTTGTATGTGAGGATCCATTGTAAGTCCCTGTGATGTGGCATTGGATTTCCTGTGAGCATACTGTGGAGTTAACCTAAGTCCAGATAAATTGGCAGTTGACTTCCATATCTCATTTTTTTTGTTTTCTTCTGAGGAGATTAGTGTAAGTCCATTGAGTGGCATCTGATATCCTGTTCTGTTTTAGGAGACTGGTATAAATCCATCTATTGGTATCCGGTATCCGCTTTTATTTCTTTGCCTGTGGAGATTAGTGTAAGTCCATTGAGTGGCATCTGATATCTCGTTTTGTTTTAGGAGATTGGTATAAGACCATTGATTGGCATCCGATATCCGCTTTTGCTTGCTTTGCTTGTTTGTTATTATTAATTGCTATTCCAAAGGACACACTTGAATCATCTGCTATATGATTTCAAGAAGTGAACCTTCTAAGAAGTTTTACTATCCGTCCTCATCCATTCATCATTCATTATGTCTTAGACTTTTCACACTTTATCTTTCAAACTTGACATAAGTGTTGTGCAAACATCTTCATGTTTTCTAACTAAAAACCTGGACTCAAGTCCTTGACTTTTTTCAAAACTCCATTTCATAATACTTATTTGAATTGATCCTAATCATACTTTGACTTCATTTTCATAAATCATAATCAGTAACTCCACTCATTCACTTGTTTTGGCTTTGTCCATTAATCTTTTCATACATGAGCTATAGGTTTGATTTATCTTAGTGGTTGATGTTAATCTCACCTTCTGTCTTTAGTGATTGAATTGTAAGTCTTCCTCGCCTATTATAGGGTTAACCCCTCTCTGGCCAGTTGAAGCTGTTCTCACATGGTGGACATTGTTGTTTGTATAAGGTTGAGTTTTCTCCCGTGGATAACGTAAGACCTAGGGTTTGTGTTTAAAATTGAACCTAACCCACTTTTGGAAATCTTTTAGCCGAACTACGGCGTTCTGATCCTTACCTTTGATGGAAGGTACGTAGGCAACGGGTTCATCCGTTCGAACCCAATAACCCAATAATAATAAAAATGTATATTCTTTTCTCATCATCCCAATCATGTTTGCACAATCTTTATGTCATAACAAATAACAATATTTTACAACAAGTGTGAAAAGGGCTCCCTAGGAGTACCTAGGACGTAGTGGGTGCCTAACACCTTCCCATTGCGTAATTTACCCCTTACCCAGAATCTCTGATCTTTTTATTAGTTTTCTACGTGTAAAACTTCTTAGGCTTTTGTTCGCTTTTTAGCCAGTCCTTTGGATAAATAAAAGTGCGGTGGCGACTCGAAAAATTTCAATGTATCTCTTAGCTTATGATTTAATCGATAGATCATATAGCGACGAATACACCGCTACAGAAAAGTGGCGACTCTGCTGGGGAAATCTCACCATCATCCCTGGTTGTATTGCCTACTTTTCACCCTTGTTGTGCTATATTATTATTCTTTATCTGACATATTTTTGTACAATTTGGGATGAATGTATTGATTGTAATGTGTGAATTGCTTGATATACATATGCTGTTTGCTTTGGTGATCTGTGAGATGAGTTCTATACCCGAACTCGAGTGCACTCTAGGATAGGAGAATGGCATAGTCTTGTTGACTGGTGTGGAGTAGTCCTTAGCCAGTTGACTTGCGAGCCCATTCACTTGGTGGAGGTCATGTTGAACTAATAATGTCACACAAGTTATTTGTGGTTAGGCATTATTCTTTCAATCATGTTCCGCAGAAGCCAAGGACCTTAGTTTACCAAACCCATCTTGGCCTATTTTTAGGACCGTAGTGCGGAGGTCGTTCAGATGTCAGTTCTGATACGATTGTTACGCGATACTACACTCATAAGAGTTTCTCTTGAGAATATTCTTGGAATACGAGTATTCGTTCCTCCGATAATATTCGAAAGATGGAACGATGATTATGGGAACCTCTGATAGAACATGTCTGGCAGGTTTAAACCCTAGTACACTCCCTTTGGGTGGTTCTTAACCGAGACTCCATGCTCGTGACTCTCAACAAACCCGTGATTCGTGGTTGAGTCGTTCAAACATTGTTAATATCAATGGATCCCGGATCAGGTGTAAAACCTAAAATCCATCAAAGCGGCTGGTTGATATTAAGAATGTCTGAACCGGTTCATGTACCGTTAATATCAATGGAACTTGGGTGTCGATAAGGTGAGAACCTAAATCCACCAAAATGGATGATTGATATTAGGGATACATAGAGCTTTCCCACGACCTTTGTTTGGTGTGCTTTGCTTGATCCTTGAGTGTGTTTGTTGCATTCATGCATTCACGCATTCATCCGCATTCATGTCATCAAAAGAGAAATTTTCAAGGAACTTAAAGGGTTATTTGCAAAATTTTCAGACATGGAAAGACCGAAAAGGCATACAAAGAAGTACAGCTTTAAGCAGCCAGATGTCAAAGAGTTAAGGAATCTGACATCATATGTATTAGATCCCTTGGGTTTCAAAGCTCGCTATGGGAAGCTTCTGCCGCTGCTGACTACTCAGGTGGATGAGGGATTGATGAGCACTCTGGCTCAGTTCTATGATCCGCTCTATCATTGCTTCTTATTTCCGGACTTCCAGTTATTGCCGACTTTGGAAGAATACTCTCACCTTATTGGGATTCCGATTCTGGACCAGGTGCCGTTCAGTGGCCTAGAGAGTATTCCATCTGCTCGAGAGATTTCCAGCCTGTTGCACATAGATGAAGATCTGATTAGAGCTAATCTGACTATCAAAGGCGGAATTCAGGGTTTTCCTTCCGAGTTCCTCATTGCACAAGCTACCTTCTATGGGAAGGCCATGAGTGAGGATGCCTTTGAGGCTCTGTTTGTGCTGCTCATCTATGGATTGGTGCTATTTCCCAACTTCGACAAGTTCGTCGACATGAACGCCATTAGGATCTTCTCAGTCCTTAATCCGGTTCCGACCTTGTTGGGTGATGCATATGTCTCCATGCATCTAAGGAATATGAAGAAGGGAGGAGTCATTGTCTGCTGTTTACCCCTGCTGTACAAGTGGTTTATTTCGCACTTGCCGCAGACAGTTGCTTTCAAGGAAAACAAGGGATGTCTACGGTGGTCTCAGAGACTCATGTCTCTCACCAATGATGATATCACCTGGTATGATCGCGTGTATGATACCGTTCAGATCATCAACTCTTGCGGTGAATTCCCTAATGTGCCTCTTCTCGGTACATGTGGTGGAATTACCTACAACCCTACGCTTGCACGTCGTCAGCTTGGGTTCCCCCTAAAGGATAAACCCCATAACATTCTGTTAGAAGGTGTGTTCTTTCAGGAGGGTAAAGATCCCCAAGGCCTGAAAGCCAGATTTGTCCGCGCTTGGCGCAATATTCGCATAAAGGGTAGGAATGAATTGGGTCCAAAGAACTGCATTGCTTTGGAGCCCTACACCTCTTGGGTCAGACAGAGGGCTGCTACCTACCTGATGCCATACGATCATCCGAGACCTACACTGTTGGATGTGGCTGGGCCTTCAACCCTCCCTACCCAACGTGTAGAGGAGTTGAGAGAAGAAGACTTTTCGCGTGCCTGGATCCGCGAGAGAGAGGAATTGCTGCAGCAGCTCAAGGAGAAGGATGATATGATTGAATTTCTCGAGCACCGAGTGATCGATGATCCGAACGACACTTGGACTTCCCTGCTTCCTCAGTCATCCAAATTCTGGAAAAGGAAGTATGATCAACTTGCGAAGGAGAAGGCTGATATGGAGGCCGCCTATGAGAGAGAGATCAAGAAGTTGTACACTTCTCGTCTTCCAGCATCCCGAGCTGATAGGGATCCATAGGATGTCATTTACCTTTTCTCTTTGTAATAATTGAATCAAAAATGCTGTATTTCTTTGTTTTGATATATTTGAATGAAATATTTTCCATGAGCAATCAAAATGTTTAATATTCAAAATATTGCAAACAAATACCCTAAGGGTTCCTTAAAAATCAAAGCATTTGCACAAGCATTTCATGCATCATTCCTGCATAAACAGGTACCCATTTTTCTGGTCTTCCGGTTCTAACCCTCTGCTCTTCATTTATTTTGAAGACAAGCTGACTCACCGGTATTATACAAGGGTCAACTCTGCAAGGATTATGGAGCAATTGGAACAAGAGAATCAGACTTTGAGGGATGAAGTCGCCAGACTTGGCGCTCTGATGGAGCAACTTCTCGCTGCCCAGAATCAGCCTGCTCCTCAGCCAGCAACTCCCGTTCAGCGGACGGTCATTTCGGAGATAGCTACTACATCGGTGCCTGTTAGTGCCCAGCAGCCTAATGCCATGCCTCCCGGTTTTCCTTGGGGGATGCCTCCTGGCTTCATGCCTGATCTGCCAGCTCCAACGTTTGCTCAAATGCCGGCATCTAGCCCGGTCCCTATTCCTGTACCTCCTGTCGTGCATACCATGCCTAGGGTAGACGACACCATTTATCACTCTGAAGCGTCTGAGGGCTCAGATGTTCATGAGAAAATGGATGCAATGAACGATCAATTCCTTGAGCTGAGAAAGGAATTGAGAACTCTTAGAGGCAAAGATCTCTTCGGCAAGTCAGCAGCCGAACTTTGTCTAGTTCCCGGTGTTAAAATACCAGTTAAATTCAAGGTCCCGGACTTTGAGAAGTATAAAGGGAACACTTGTCCTTTGGCACACTTGGTCATGTATGCCAGAAAGATGTCCACGCAGACAGACAACGATCAACTCTTGATCCACTATTTCCAAGACAGTTTGTCTGGTGCTGCTCTCCGTTGGTACATGAGCCTGGACAGTGCCAACATCCGCTCATTCAATGATCTTGGCGAAGCTTTCGTCAAACAATATAAATACAATGTTGACATGGCGCCTGACAGAGATCAACTCAGGTCTATGTCACAAAAGGACAAAGAATCGTTCAAGGAGTACGCCCAGAGATGGCGTGAGCTGGCAGCTCAAATCACTCCACCATTAGAAGAGAAGGAGATGACCAAGATCTTTCTGAAGACTCTTGGGTCATTCTACTATGAGAGAATGGTGGCCAGCGCTCCCTCTGATTTCACCGAGATGGTGAACATGGGGATGCGTCTTGAAGAAGGCGTCCGTGAAGGACGATTGTCAAAAGATGATGGCTCTTCCTCTAAACGATATGGAGCGTTTAAGAGGAAAGAAGGCGAAGCGCATGCTGTGCAGTCTCAGCCCAAACATCGAAGACCCTCTGTTCAGAGGAAGCCTGCACATCGTGCCGGACATCAGCATCAGGTGGCTCATGTGGCACCCGTATTCAAGGATAATGCTCAACAGTATCAGCATCAGCAGCAATATCCACAACCGCAATATCAACAGCAACAACAGCGTCCACAGCAACAGGCTTACCGGCCTCGTGGAAATACAACCAACCAAGCAAATATGAACTATGATAGGAAGAAGGTCAGCTTCGACCCTATTCCGATGACATATGCAGAGCTTTATCCCTCCTTGTTGGAGAGGAAGTTGGTTACTCCGAGGGATCCTCCTGCAATTCCTACCAATCCGCAATGGTGGTACAAACCAGACCAGCATTGTGTCTACCATTCCGGTGCTCCGGGCCACAACGTTGAGAACTGTTTCCCGCTGAAGAATAAGGTTCAAGACCTTATGAGAAGCGGAATTCTGAGTTTTGAAGACTCCAATCCGAATGTCACCCGGAACCCATTGCCTTCGCATGGGAAATCCGTGAATATGATCCAGGAAGACCTTGGGAAGTACAAGATGAAGTATGTCAGTCATATCCGGCAATCGTTGGTTGATTTACATAAGATGCTGTGTCAGCACAGCTATTTGAAGCATAACCATGACCAATGCCGCGTCTGCTCGGTCAATCGCTTGGGTTGCGATCAAGTCCGCAGAGAGCTTCAGATGATGTTGAATGAAGGTACCATTGAGATTCTCCAGAATCGCAATGTTGATATTGTTGAGCCCGAAGTGAGTGTTATCTCCCCGGTGTTCAAGCTTCCAGAGCCCGTTGTTATTCGTTACAATAGCAACAAGCCTAAGGCTTCACCTGCTTTGATCATCAAGCCAGCCGGCCCTGCGCCTTATTCATCCGACAAAGCCGTACCTTTCCGGTACAATCCTGTTGCTGTCCAGGATGGGGTTGAAGTACCTTTGCCGTCCACTTCCGTGACCACTATTGCTGATGTTAGTGGGTTGACCCGCAGTGGTCGTGTCTTTTCTGCGCCTGCTAAGGCTGTTCCTTCTGAATCTGTTGAGCGCCCTGTGGGAAATGCTGTGAATGTTCAGAATCCGGCACTTGATGTTGCCAAACCCTCCTCGTCTGTACAAAAGACTCCTGTTTCTTCAGATGGCCCGAGTGGCATTGTTGATGAAGAATCTGATGAGATGCTGAGGCTCATCAGAAAGAGTGAGTATAATATTGTAGACCAGCTTCTACACACGCCCTCCAAGATCTCCATTCTTTCTCTATTGCTGAACTCAGAGCCTCATAGGGAGTCTCTGCAGAAAGTCTTGGACCTGGCATATGTCGATCACGACGTCACCTTGGAACAATTTGATAGCATTGTTGCAAACATCACCGCTTGCAACACTCTGAGCTTTTGTGACGCTGATCTCCCTGAGGAGGGAAGAGACCACAACATGGCTTTACATATATCTATGAACTGCAAATCTGATGCAATGTCCAATGTGTTGGTGGACACTGGATCGTCCCTTAATGTATTGCCAAAATCCACACTCTCACGATTGTCATATCAAGGTCCTCCTATGAGGCAGAGTGGGGTTGTTGTTAAAGCTTTTGATGGGTCGCGTAAGACCGTGATTGGAGAAGTTGACCTCCCAATCAAGATTGGACCAAGTGATTTCCAGATCACTTTTCAAGTAATGGATATTCACCCATCATACAGATTGGGCAGACCATGGATTCACGAGGCTGGCGCCGTGACATCCACCCTACACCAAAAGTTGAAGTTTGTGAAAAACAAGAAATTGGTTGTAGTAGGGGGAGAAAAGGCTCTCCTGGTCAGTAATTTGTCTTCTTTCTCGTACATTGATGCAGAGGATGAAGTTGGAACTCAGTTTCAAGCTTTATCTGTTGATAAACCAATCGAGAAGAAGTCTCCTTCATTCACTTCCTACCGTGATGCTAAGCTGGCCATTGAATGTGGTGCAGTCGCTGGTCTAGGGAAAGTGCTTGAACTCGAAGATAACCGGTCCCGGGCTGGCATTGGCTTTGGTTCTGGGGCATGCAATGAGCAAGGTCTGTTCACCAGTGGAGGATTCATCCATGCTGATCAACCTGCAGAAGAGGAAGCTGCTGCTATCATTGAAGAAGAAGATGCAGAAGATCTGAACAATTTTGTTATTCCTGGTGGTGTCTGCCACAATTGGGTTGCTGTGGATGTTCCTACAGTTATCCATAGATCAGAGTAATTGTTCATTTTGTTTAAAACCCTTCTCCCATGCCAAAAGGAGAAGTGATGACATTGTTGGCAAAACATATATACAATGATATTTTCATTCAATTTTTGCATTGACAAAACATTTGTTTTTCCTTTGTTTTCACTTTTTGCTTTTCTTTATGAAATCAGTGATCACAAAAAACCATAAAAACAAAAATAAAAGCTGTAAAAGCAACATTTTTCATCTGCATAATGATTTGCTTGTTTAAATGCTGAGTTTTTCTTAACCAAAATCATTATGCAGGTGGATCCTAAAACCCATTGAACATAATGATCCAACGCCATCTCCCAATTTTGAATACCCTGTATTTGAGGCAGAGGAAGATGACGTTGAAGAGATTCCTGATGAGATCACCCGTCTCCTTGAGCACGAAGAGAAGATCATTCAGCCGCATCTCGAAGACTTGGAAACAGTCAACTTGGGATCTGAAGATTGTGAGCGCCTGGTGAAGATTGGGGCACTTCTTGAAGGGTCTGTTAAGGAAGATTTGATCAGCTTGCTACGAGAATATTCAGATATCTTTGCTTGGTCCTATGAAGACATGCCGGGTTTAGATACAGATATTGTGCAACATTTCCTGCCTTTGAAGCCTGAGTGCGTGCCTGTGAAGCAGAAGCTCAGAAGAACTCATCCAGATATGGCAGTGAAGATCAAAGAGGAAGTTCAGAAGCAAATTGATGCGGGGTTTCTGGTGACTTCGACATATCCTCAATGGGTGGCCAATATTGTGCCTGTTCCTAAGAAGGACGGAAAAGTCCGTATGTGCGTTGATTATAGAGATTTGAATAAAGCTAGCCCAAAAGATGATTTTCCTCTACCACACATTGACATGTTGGTAGACAATACAGCTAAATTCAAAGTCTTTTCCTTTATGGACGGATTTTCCGGATATAATCAAATCAAGATGGCACCAGAGGATATGGAGAAGACAACATTCATCACACCTTGGGGAACATTCTGTTATCGAGTGATGCCCTTCGGTTTGAAGAACGCCGGAGCCACGTATCAACGAGCTATGACTACCTTGTTTCATGATATGATGCACAAGGAGATAGAAGTCTATGTTGATGATATGATTGCTAAGTCCCGAACGGAAGTTGAGCATATTGAGCATTTGTTGAAGCTTTTTCAGCGTTTGAGGAAATTCCAGCTTCGTCTGAATCCGAACAAATGTACTTTTGGAGTCCGTTCCGGAAAGTTGTTGGGTTTTGTGGTAAGTGAAAGAGGTATTGAGGTTGATCCTGCAAAGGTCAAAGCAATACAAGAGATGCCCGCACCCAAAACTGAGAAGCAAGTCCGAGGTTTTCTTGGCCGCTTGAACTACATTTCCAGATTTATATCCCACATGACTGCCACATGTGCGCCGATATTCAAGCTCCTCCGGAAAGATCAGTCTCATGATTGGACCGAGGATTGCCAGAAAGCTTTCGACAGTATCAAGGATTATCTGTCCGAACCTCCAATTTTGTCTCCGCCAGTAGAAGGAAGACCTCTGATTATGTACTTAACAGTTCTTGAAGACTCGATGGGTTGTGTACTCGGTCAACAAGATGAATCAGGGAAGAAGGAGTTTGCTATCTACTACCTCAGTAAGAAGTTTACTGATTGTGAGTCTCGGTACTCTATGCTTGAGAAGACGTGCTGTGCTTTAGCTTGGGCAGCTAAGCGTTTGCGCCAGTACATGATTAATCATACAACTTGGTTGATATCCAGAATGGATCCAATTAAGTATATATTCGAGAAGCCTGCTTTAACTGGGAGGATTGCCCGTTGGCAGATGCTGTTGTCTGAGTATGATATTGAGTATCGAGCTCAGAAAGCTATCAAAGGTAGTATCTTGGCTGACCATCTAGCGCACCAGCCGATTGAAGATCATCAGTCTGTTCAGTATGACTTCCCTGACGAGGAAATTCTGTATTTGAAGATGAAAGATTGCGATGAGCCTACACTTGATGAAGGTCCAGAACCTGGTTCCAGATGGACGATGGTGTTTGATGGCGCTGTTAATCAATATGGAAATGGAATTGGGGCAGTAATTGTTAATCCCCAGGGTTCGCACATTCCATTTACAGCAAGGCTAACCTTCAAATGCACGAATAATATGGCGGAGTATGAAGCCTGTATTATGGGACTTGAAGAATGCATTGATTTGAGAATCAAGTATCTTGATGTCTATGGTGATTCAGCTTTGGTTGTCAATCAGATCAAAGGTGAATGGGAGACAAATCAACCAGGTCTCATCCATACAGAGATTATGCAAGGAGAATTTCAACTTTCTTCACAGAAGTTGAATTTTATCATATTCCTCGAGAGGATAATCGGATGGCAGATGCCCTTGCTACGCTTGCTTCTATGATAGTTGTCAGATGGTGGAACGATGTCCCCAACATTACTGTGATGCGCTTGGACAGACCCGCTCACATTTTTGCAATTGAAGAAGTGAAAGATGACAAGCCTTGGTATTTTGATATCAAGAATTTCCTCCAGAACCAGGTCTACCCGCCTGGGGCATCTGTGAAAGATAGGAAAACTTTGAGAAGGTTGTCAGGCAGTTTCTACCTCAGTGGAGAAGTGCTGTACAAGAGAAATTTTGATATGGTTTTGCTCAGATGCGTGGATAGACACGAAGCAAACCTATTGATGACTGAGGTCCATGAGGGTTCATTTGGTACTCATTCCAATGGACATGCCATGGCTAAGAAGATGTTGAGAGCAGGCTACTATTGGCTGACAATGGAGTCTGACTGTTGCAAGTATGTGAAGAAATGTCACAAGTGTCAAATTTATGCGGATAAGATTCATATTCCTCCGACACTCCTGAATGTGATTTCATCACCATGGCCTTTCTCTATGTGGGGAATCGACATGATCGGCATGATTGAGCCGAAAGCGTCCAACGGACATCGATTTATTCTCGTAGCAATTGATTACTTCACCAAATGGGTTGAAGCCGCTTCGTACGCGAATGTAACCAGACAGGTGGTTGTGAAGTTTATCAAGAACCAGTTGATTTGCCGTTATGGTGTGCCAGAGAGGATCATTACTGATAATGGATCCAATCTGAATAACAAGATGATGGATGAGTTGTGCGCTGAATTCAAGATTGCACACCATAATTCCTCTCCTTACAGACCTAAGATGAATGGGGCTGTTGAAGCTGCTAACAAGAATATCAAGAGAATTATCCAGAAGATGACTGTCACGTACAAAGATTGGCATGAGATGCTGCCATTTGCTTTGCATGGATATCGTACGTCTGTACGCACTTCAACAGGGGCAACCCCTTTCTCTCTTGTTTATGGCATGGAAGCCGTTCTCCCAGTAGAGGTGGAGATCCCATCAATGCGAGTCTTGATGGAAGCCAAGTTGACTGACGCTGAATGGATTCAGAGTCGATATGACCAGTTGAATTTGATCGAAGAGAAGCGGTTAACTGCCATGTGCCATGGTCAGTTATATCAACAGAGAATGAAGAAAGCATTCGACAAGAAGGTCAAGCCTCGTGTGTTCCGAGAAGGTGACCTTGTGCTCAAGAAAGTTTTGTCTTTCGCGCCCGATTCCAGGGGCAAGTGGACTCCAAACTACGAGGGTCCATATGTTGTTAAGAGAGCCTTTTCAGGCGGAGCTTTGATGCTTGCAACAATGGATGGGGAGGATTTCACTCGTCCTGTAAACTCAGATGCAGTTAAGAGATACTTTGCCTAGAAAAAAGTATATGCAAATGAAAACAAAAGAATGAAAAAAAAACAGAATAGCTCGCTAAGTTGAAAACCCGAAAGGGCGGCTTAGGCAAAAATGAGCGTCTCGGTGGAGAACCCGCAAGGGTAATCCAGGCAAAAATTAGAGACTTGAAAAAATATACATTTGCATCCCGCTAGATTGAGTACCTCACTCTGGGGCAATCTAGGCAAAAATTAGGGATTTGGCAAGTAACTGCATCCTGACAAGACTTTCTGGTTCATCAGTCGTCATTTCGTCAGAAGATTCTCGATTCGTCGTCAACTGAAGCTTCGGATACATCGAGATTCAAATTGGTAGAGAAAGGATCATTATGTTCAATGTAGCCCTCTTCCAATATATATCACTGATTTCAAATTTGTACAGATCTATGGAGTCTTGCCATTTGCAGACTACCATTCTATCAAATCAATTTGAGCTTTTTATCCAATTATTTGCACTCTTATTTGTTTCAACTCAACAAATGTTTCGCATGTTTTAAATTGATAAAATGTCATTGTTTTAAACAAATCAAATTTTTCAAAACAGTGTTTTAAACAAAGTGAATATTCATAATATTGAAAAGATACTCAAGAATATCTCAGTGCTCTCCCGAGGGTGGCATGATTCCCAACAGGTAAGACATTTGTTCATATTCCTGGTTTGGTGGTATCTTCTTTCTTCAGATCTTTGTTGAGGTTGTTCCTCAGACAAAGTTATTGTTGGGGCTGTTCCCCAGTACAGTCGCAAGTAAGTGTTGTTGAAGATTTCGTGTTCTCCAGCAGCAGTTTTCCCCAGCATGGGTGTTTTCTTATAGAAGTTTCGGCGGTTGATGGTCTATCATCTTGGTGCTCGTCACTTTCTCCAGTGGGTCGCATTCCCAGATTTTATTTGTCTCCTCAGCGCAGTCATGAGTGTAACTGATTGATTGATACTCCCCTCGGAGTCGTGAGTAGAGCTGTCATTAATATCCCCACCAGGGTTGCAAGTGGATTTGTTACCTCTTTTCCCCATGCGGTGTGCCAGCAGGATTTGTCTGTTTCCTCAGCACGGTTGCTTTCTTTTGGAAGACTCGGTAAGTCAGTGGTTTGATACCCGGTACCTTACCTTTTCCCCGGCGAGGTCGTCTGTGGAATTGTTGCTATCTCTCCATCAGAGTTTATTCTCTTCAGCAGAGCCGGATTTATTTTCCTACTCAGTGGTTGATTGGGTTGACATCCCAGTTTTGCAACCACCTTTTCCTCAGCGTAGTCTGCAGAATGTTCGTTGTGGCAGTTTCGCCTGTTGAATACTCCTTCAATCCCCGGTATGGTCGGATGATGGCTTCGGCCTCCAGTGAACGGATTTATTTCCTGACTATTTGTGATCCTCAGTAGAGTGGCTTATATTGCAGAATCTACTTGTTGTGATCAGTTTGCTGTGTATTCTCCCCAAGTGGAGTGGTTCGTTCCAGAATCTACTTGTTTGATCTGTCCTCCCTCAGTGGGCTGTCCCCAAGAGAGTAGCCGACAGTTTTCCCCAGTAGAGTTGCTTGTGCAGTTAGATTCTATCTGGATGATATCTTTCTCCCTCAGTGGGTTGTTCCCCAGTGGAGTTATGTGGATTTGCTTCTACCGCAGTTTGTGCTTGTGCAATGCACTTGTTTTTCTCAGTTGACACTGGGATCCCCTGCAGATATACTTTGGGACTTCTCTTGTTCCCCTACAGATTTGTCTTGGTGGCTGTTTTGCCCGTTGTGACTCTCTGTACCCTGTTTTGGGTTGTTTCCTGATATTTCTGATCCTCTGCTTCTTCAGCAGTACCTGCAGATCTTTGCTTTACAGCATGTGGATCTCCGCAGATTGGCTCTCCAGCTGGTTTTTCCCCTGGAAGTATAATACCGGACGTTTTGTTCCTGGACCTGTTTGTGTTAGAATTGTCTGTTTTGTCAGCATTCATCAAACATAAATCACGCATATTCATGCATATTCATAAAACATTCAGATATTCATGTTGCATTTCTCGCCATGTATCTTTTGTTTGTCGTGTCTCCTGCTATGGTGATACAGATCTTCTTTACAGATCTCCCCAGGCAGATGTTGGGTGTTATAAATCTCTCCATATAGAGTCAGCCCATAAGCAGAAAATGTGTCTGTCTTTCCTTCTGCAGTTCCCCACTGAGATTATCCTCATGGATGACGGTTTCTTCCGTATCCTCCCAACACATATATTGGGATGGATTTTCCTATTTGAGTTATATCCTCATTAGGACGTGTTTTTATTCAGTCTGTCTTTTCGGATCATTCCCGAATTAGCTATTTGTCAAATATCTTGTACTTCCCAGTGGGTTGTTCCCCAGCGGAATGTTTTTGGGCCTCTACCCTCATAATCGGTAGTTGTAAGTCCTACTGTTCCTGGCTTCTTAACAGAATTTGTGGTTATACACCTTTTATTCTCCAGCCAGAGTTTTTGGTTTTCTACCTACTACCCGGTAGTTGTAAATCCTATTTTCCTGCTCTTCAGCAGTTTGTGGTTTATTATAAACCCTATTTTGGTTTCCCGTGCGGATTTGTGATTTGTTCTATCCCCACGCGGAGTGTTGGTCTTCTACCCCGTATTCGGTAGATGTAAACCCTAATTTTGATGGTTATCTTCATTCAATATTTGATGTTGATTTTCCTTTGCTGGTATAAGTTGCTCAGATTAGCACTTATACCCTCAGCAAGTCTTTTGTGGATAATTGCCGTATGCTAGCAATTTTATCCCCAGTGGGTCTTTTCACCGTATGCTAGTGATTTGTTCCCCAGATCATTGATTATTTATCAATGTATCCCCAGCTAGTCTTCTTTGGATAATTGCCGGATGCTTGCAATTTATCCTCAGCAGTTTGCCTTTCATTTACCCTTTTGTCGGTAATGTCTGTTGCTCCTTTGAATGGTCATCATTATATACCTATTTTGGTATCCCGATGCCTTTCTGTTCGGTTGATTTATCCTTTGTTAACCCAGTAACCGGTTGTGGATAGTCTTCCATGCGAGTATATTATTCACGGTCTGCCGGTAATGAATAATATGTCTCATGCACTCTTCAGTCGAAACCTTTTTGTGTTCCCCAGTCGAGTAAGATTCGTTTTTTCCCTTGGTGGAGTCGAATATTCTTGTTGTTGGATAATTGCCGGATGCTTGCAATTTATCCCTTTGAGTTGTCTTTCGT
>NW_026112718.1:30000-69994 GCF_024323335.1 Lathyrus oleraceus | reverse complement strand
AAGCACAGACATTTCTCTTAGATTATCTTATATTTTATACACAAACAAATGGTAACATTGTCCAATTTATAAATAAACTAAAATGACTACATTATATTTATTTTCTATGCCTTCAATATAATCTATTATAGAAAAATAATCTAGCAACCTCATCTTATAAACATTAAAACAGTCTAAAAATAATAGATAGTTTGCATAAAACAAAATAAACTAACGGTAGATGGTGATGTGAACTCACCGATGATTGTGGATCGAGTGAACCACCATCAAAACCAATAAAATAAACAATTTATTGTCCTTCATCTACTCCATTGGAGGATGAGGAAGAGTTTCTTGCACTTCAGTATCAAAAGCATTGATTCTGATCATTTGAGAATTCTAAAGAATACTATAACACAAATCGTCGTTATTACGGTTGTCAAATCGTTTGTATCTGCCCTTCTTCGGGTTGAAACTATGGAATTTTTATTTATTTTTCTTTAAATTTTATTTATGTTATAAATACTATTAATGAGAATTCAATGATGTTTGTTATCCGTAAGCACAGACATTTCTCTTAGATTTATCTTATATTTTATACACAAACAAATATGGTAACATTGTCCAATTATAAATAAACTAAATGACTACATTATATTTATTTTCTATGCCTTCAAATATAATCTATATTATAGAAAAATTAATCTAGCAACCTCATCTTATAAACATTATAAACAGTCTAAAAAATAATAGATAGTT
This sequence comes from Lathyrus oleraceus, assembly GCF_024323335.1. Taxonomy (NCBI): domain Eukaryota; kingdom Viridiplantae; phylum Streptophyta; class Magnoliopsida; order Fabales; family Fabaceae; genus Lathyrus; species Lathyrus oleraceus. The sequence continues at coordinate 69,256 of NW_026112718.1, read as the reverse complement.
GCATAAAAACAAAAATAAACTAACGGTAGATTGTGATGTGAACTCACCGATGATTGTGGAGATCGAGTGAACCACCATCAAAACAAATAAAATAAACAATTTATTGTCCTTCATCTACTCCATTGGAGGATGAGGAGATTTCTTGCACTTCAGTATCAAAAGCATTGATTCTGATCATTTGAGAATTCTAAAGAATACTATAACCACAAATCGTCGGTATTATCGGTTGTCAAATCGGTGTATCTGCCCTTCTTTCCTTCGGTTGAACTATGGAATTTTATTATTTTTCTTTAAATTTTATTTATGTTAATAAATCCTATTATGAGAATTCAATGATGTTTTTTATCCGTAAGCACATACATTTCTCTTAGATTTATCTTATATTTTATACAAAACAAATATGGTAAACATTGTCCAATTTTTAAATAAACCAAATGACTACATTATATTTATTTTCTATGCCTTCAAATATAATCTATATTATAGAAAATTAATCTAGCAACCTCATCTTTAAACATTATAAACAGTCTAAAATAATAGATAGTTTGCATAAAAACAAAAATAAACTAAGGTAGATTGTGATGTGAACTCACCGATGATTGTGGAGATCGAGTGACCACCATCAACAATAAAATAAACAATTATTGTCCTTCATCTACTCCATTGGAGGATGAGGAAGAGTTTCTTGCACTTCAGATACAAGCATTGATTCGATCATTTGAGAATTTAAAGAATACTATAAACACAAATCGTCGGTATTATCGGTTGTCAAATCGGTTTATCTGCCCTTCTTCGGGTTGAACTATGGAATTTTTTTATTTTTCTTAAATTTTATTTATGTTAATAAATCCTATTAATGAGAATTCAATGATGTTTGTTATCCGTAAGCACAACATTTCTCTTAGATTTATCTTATATTTTATACACAAACAATATGGTAACATTGTCCAATTTTAAATAAACTTCAATGACTACATTATTTATTTTCTATGCCTTCAAATAAATCTATATTATAGAAAATTAATCTAGCAACCTCATCTTATAAACAGTCTAAAAAATAATAGATAGTTTGCATAAAAACAAATAAACTAACGGTAGATTGTGATGTGAACTCACCGATGATTGTGGAGATCGAGTGAACCACCATCAAAACAAATAAAATAAACAATTTATTGTCCTTCATCTACTCCATTGGAGATGAGGAAGAGTTTCTTGCACTCAGTATCAAAAGCATTGATTCTGATCATTTGAGAATTCTAAAGAATACTATAAACACAAATCGTCGGTATTATCGTTGTCAAATCGTTTGTATCTGCCCTTCTTCGGGTTGAACTATGGATTTTTATTTATTTTTCTTTAAATTTTATTTATGTTAATAATCCTATTAATGAGAATTCAATGATGTTTGTTATCCGTAAAACGACATTTCTCTTAGATTTATCTTATATTTTATACACAACCAAATATGGTAACATTGTCCAATTATAAATAAACTTCAAATGACTACATTATATTTATTTCTATGCCTTCAAATATAATCTATATTATAGAAAAATTAATCTAGCAACCTCATCTTATAAACATTATAAATAAACAGTCTAAAAAAATAGATAGTTTGCATAAAAACAAAAATAAAGTAACGGTAGATTGTGATGTGAACTCACCGATGATGTGGAGATCGAGTGAACCACCATCAAAACAAATAAAATAAACAATTTATTGTCCTTCATCTACTCCATGGAGGATGAGGAGGGGGGGAGACCGCGGGGGGCAGAGTTTCTTGCACTTCAGTATCAAAAGCATTGATTCTGATCATTTGAGAATTCTAAAGAATACTATAAACACAAATCGTCGGTATTAACGGTTGTCAAATCGGTTGTATCTGCCCTCTTCGGGTTGAACTATGGAATTTTTATTTATTTTTCTTTAAATTTTATTTATGTTAATAATCCTATTAATGAGAATTCAATGATTTTTTATCCGTAAAACAACATTTCTCTTAGATTTATCTTATATTTTATACACAAACAAGATGGATAACATTGTCCAATTTATAAATAAACTTCAAATGACTACATTATATTATTTTCTATGCCTTCAAATATAATCTATATTATAGAAAAATTAATCTAGCAACCTCATCTTATAAACATTATAAACAGTCTAAAAAATAATAGATAGTTTGCATAAAAACAAAAACAAACCAACGGTAGATTGTGATGTGAACTCACCGATGATTGTGGAGATCGAGTGAACCACCATCAAAACAATAAAATAAACATTTATTGTCCTTCATCTACTCCATTGGAGGATGAGGAAGAGTTTCCTGCACTTCAGTATCAAAAGCATTGATTCTGATCATTTGAGAATTCTAAAGAATACTATAAACACAAATCGTCGGTATTAACGGTTGTCAAATCGGTGGTATCTGCCTTCTTCGGTTGAACTATGGAATTTTATTTATTTTTCTTAAATTTTATTTATGTTAATAAATCCTATTAATGAGAATTCAATGATGTTTGTTATCCGTAAGCACACACATTTCTCTTAGATTTATCTTATATTTTATACCAAACAAATATGGTAACATTGTCCAATTTATAAATAAACTTCAAATGACTACATTATATTTATTCTATGCCTTCAAATATAATCTATATTATAGAAAAATTAATCTAGCAACCTCATCTTATAAACAGTTCTAAAAAATAATAGATAGTTTGCATAAAAACAAAAATAAACTAACGGTAGATTGTGATGTGAACTCACCGATGATTGTGGAGATCGAGTGAACCACCATCAAAACAAATAAAATAAACAATTTCGGTGTCCTTCCTACTCCATTGGAGGATGAGGAAGTTTTCTTGCACTTCAGTATCAAAAGCATTGATTCTGATCATGAGAATTCTAAAGAATACTATAAACACAAATCGTCGGTATTATCGGTTGTCAATCGGTTGTATCTGCCTTCTTCGGGTTGAACTATGGAATTTTATTTATTTTCTTTAAATTTTATTTATGTTAATAAATCCTATTAATGAGAATTCAATGATGTTTGTTATCCGTAAGAACAGACATTTCTCTTAGATTTATCTTATATTTTATACACAAACAAATATGGTAACATTGTCCAATTTATAAATAAACTTCAAATGACTACATTATATTTATTTTCTATGCCTTCAATATAATCTATATTATAGAAAAATTAATCTAGCAACCTCATCTTATAAACATTAAAACAGTCTAAAATAATAGATAGTTTGCATAAAAACAAAAATAAACTAACGGTAGATTGTGATGTGAACTCACCGATGATTGTGGAGATCGAGTGACCACCATCAAAACAATAAAATAAACAATTTATTGTCCTTCATCTACTCCATTGGAGGATGAGGAAGAGTTTCTTGCACTTCAGTATCAAAAGCATTGATTCTGATTTTTTGAGAATCTAAGAATATAAACACAACTCGTCGGTATTAACGGTTGTCAAATCGGTTGTATCTGCCCTTCTTCGGGTTGAACTATGCAATTTTTGTTATTTTTTCTTTAAATTTATTTATGTTAATAAATCCATTATGAGAATTCAATGATGTTTGTTACCCGTTAAGCACAGACATTTATCTTAGATTTATCTTATATTTTATACACAAACAAATATGTAACATTGTCCAATTATAAATAAACTAAATGACTACATTATATTTATTTTCTATGCCTTCAAATATAATCTATATTATAGAAAATTAATCTAGCACCCTCATCTTATAAACAGTCTAAAAAATAATAGATAGTTTGCATAAAAACAAATAAACAAACGGTAGATTGTGATGTGAACTCACCGATGATTGTGGAGATCGAGTGAACCACCATCAAAACAAATAAAATAAACAATTTATTGTCCTTCATCTACTCCTTGGAGGATGAGGAAGAGTTTCTTGCACTTCAGTATCAAAAGCATTGATTCTGATCATTTGAGAATTCTAAAGATACTATAAACACAAATCGTCGGTATTACGGTTGTCAAATCGGTTGTATCTGCCCTCTTCGGGTTGAACTATGGATTTTTATTTATTTTTCTTTAAATTTTATTTATGTTAATAAATCCTATTAAGAGAATTCAATGATGTTTGTTATCCGTAAGAACAGACATTTCTCTTAGATTTATCTTATATTTTATACACAAACAATATGGTAACATTGTCCAATTTATAAATAAACTTCAAATGACTACATTATATTATTTTCTATGCCTTCAAATATAATCTATATTATAGAAAAATTAATCTAGCAACCTCATCTTATAAACAGTCTAAAAAATAATAGATAGTTTGCATAAAAACAAAAATAAACTAACGGTAGATTGTGATGTGAACTCACCGATGATTGTGGAGATCGAGTGAACCACCATCAAAACAAATAAAATAAACAATTTATTGTCCTTCATCTACTCCATTGGAGGATGAGGAAGAGTTTCTTGCACTTCAGTATCAAAAGCATTGATTCTGATCATTGAGAATTCTAAAGAATACTATAACACAATCGTCGTATTAACGGTTGTCAAATCGGTTGTATCTGCCCTTCTTCGGGTTGAACTATGGAATTTTTATTTATTTTTCTTAAATTTTATTTATGTTAATAATCCTATTAATGAGAATTCAATGATGTTTGTTATCCGTAAGCACAGACATTTCTCTTAGATTTATCTTATTTTATACACAAACAATATGGTAACATTGTCCAATTTATAAATAAACTTCAAATGACTACATATATTTATTTTCTATGCCTTCAAATATAATCTATATTATAGAAAAATTAATCTAGCAACCTCATCTTATAACATTATAAACAGTCTAAAAAATAAGAGATAGTTTGCATAAAAACAAAAATAAACTAACGGTAGATTGTGATGTGAACTCACCGATGATTGTGGAGATCGAGTGAACCACCATCAAAACAAATGAAGGAAAATAAACAATTTATTGTCCTTCATCTACTCCATTGGAGGATGAGGAGAGTTTCTTGCACTTCAGTATCAAAAGCATTGATTCTGATCATTTGAGAATTCTAAAGAATACTATAACACAAATCGTCGGTATTAGCGGTTGTCAAATCGGTTGTATCTGCCCTTCTTCGGTTGAACTATGGAATTTTTATTTATTTTTCTTTAATTTTATTTATGTTAATAAATCCTATTAATGAGAATTCAATGATGTTTGTTATCCGTAAACAGACATTTCTCTTAGATTTATCTTATATTTTATACACAAACAAATATGGTAACATTGTCCAATTTATAAATAAACTTCAAATGACTACATTATATTTATTTTCTATGCCTTCAAATATAATCTATATTATAGAAAAATTAATCTAGCAACCTCATCTTATAAACAGTCTAAAAAATAATAGATAGTTTGCATAAAACAAAAATAAACTAACGGTAGATTGTGATGTGAACTCACCGATGATTGTAGAGATCGAGTGAACCACCATCAAAACAAATAAAATAAACAATTTATTGTCCTTCATCTACTCCATTCGAGGATGAGGAAGAGTTTCTTGCACTTCAGTATCAAAAGCATTGATTCTGATCATTTGAGAATTCTAAAGAATACTATAAACACAAATCGTCGGTATTATCGGTTGTCAAATCGGTTGTATCTGCCCTTCTTCGGGTTGAACTATGGAATTTTTATTTATTTTTCTTTAAATTTTATTTATGTTAATAAATCCTATTAATGAGAATTCAATGATGTTTGTTATCCGTAAGCACAAAATTTCTCTTAGATTTATCTTATATTTTATACACAAACAAATATGGTTCGGTAACATTGTCCAATTTATAAATAAACAAAATGACTACATATATTTATTTTCTATGCCTTCAAATATAATCTATATTATAGAAAAATTAATCTAGCACCTCATCTTATAAACATTATAAACAGTCTAAAAAATAATAGATAGTTTGCATAAAAACAAAAATAAACTAACGGTAGATTGTGATGTGAACTCACCGATGATGTGGAGATCGAGTGAACCACCATCAAAACAAATAAAATAAACATTTATTGTCCTTCATCATCTACCCATTGGAGGATGAGGAAGAGTTTCTTGCACTTCAGTATCAAAAGCATTGATTCTGATCATTTGAGAATTTCTAAAGAATACTATAAACATAAAACAAATCGTCGGTATTATCGGTTGTCAAATCGGTGTATCTGCCCTTCTTCGGGTTGAACTATGGAATTTTATTTATTTTTCTTTTAAAATTTTTTTATGTTAATAAATCCTATTAATGAGAATTCAATGATGTTTGTTATCCGTAAGCACAAACATTTCTCTTAGATTTATCTTATATTTTATACACAAAACAAATATGGTAACATTGTCCAATTTATAAATAAACTCAAATGACTACATTATATTTATTTTCTATGCCTTCAAATATAATCTATATTATAGAAAAATTAATCTAGCAACCTCATCTTATAAACAGTCTAAAAAGTAATAGATAGTTTGCATAAAAACAAAAATAAACTAACGGTAGATTGTGATGTGAACTCACCGATGATTGTGGAGATCGAGTGAACCACCATCAAAACAAATAAAATAAACAATTATTGTCCTTCATCTACTCCATTGGAGGATGAGGAAGAGTTTCTTGCACTTCAGTATCAAAAGCATTGATTCTGATCATTTGAGAATTCTAAAGAATACTATAAACACAAATCGTCGGTATTAATCGGTTGTCAAATCGGTTTTGTATCTGCCCTTCTTCGGGTTGAACTATGGATTTTTATTTATTTTTCTTAAATTTTATTTATGTTAATAAATCCTATTAATGAGAATTCAATGATGTTTGTTATCCGTAAGCACAGACATTTCTCTTAGATTTATCTTATATTTTATACACAAACAAATATGGTAACATTGTCCAATTTATAAATAAACTAAAATGACTACATTATATTTATTTTCTATGCCTTCAAATAAATCTATATTATAGAAAAATTAATCTAGCAACCTCATTTATAAACATTATAAACAGTCTAAAAAGTAATAGATAGTTTGCATAAAAACAAAAATAAACTAACGGTAGATTGTGATGTGAACTCACCGATGATTGTGGAGATCGAGTGAACCACCATCAAAACAAATAAAATAAACAATTTATTGTCCTTCATCTACTCCATTGGAGGAGGAGGAAGAGTTTCTTGCACTTCAGTATCAAAAGCATTGATTCTGATCATTTGAGAATTCTAAAGAATACTATAACCAAATCGTCGGTATTATCGGTTGTCAAATCGTTGTATCTGCCCTTCTTCGGGTTGAACTATGGAATTTTTATTTATTTTCTTTAAATTTTATTTATGTTAATAAATCCTATTATTAGAATTCAATGATGTTTGTTATCCGTAAGCACAAACATTTCTCTTAGATTTATCTTATATTTTATACACAAACAAATATGGTAACATTGTCCAATTTATAAATAAACTTCAAATGACTACATTATATTTATTTTCTATGCCTTCAAATATAATCTATATTATAGAAAAATTAATCTAGCAACCTCATCTTATAAACAGTCTAAAAAATAATAGATAGTTTGCATAAAACAAAAATAAACTAACGGTAGATTGTGATGTGAACTCACCGATGATTGTGGATTTTGTACTCACTGATTTGCCTAATTGTTTTTAGATATTTAGATCGAGTGAACCACCATCAAAACAAATAAAATAAACAATTTATTGTCCTTCATCTACTCCATTGGAGGATGAGGAAGAGTTTCTTGCACTTCAGTATCAAAAGCATTGATTCTGATCATTTGAGAATTCTAAAGAATACTATAAACCAAATCGTCGGTATTATCGGTTGTCAAATCGGTTGTATCTGCCCTTCTTCGGGTTGAACTATGGAATTTTTATTTATTTTTCTTTAAATTTTATTTATGTTAATAAATCCTATTAATGAGAATTCAATGATGTTTGTTATCCGTAAGAACAGACATTTCTCTTAGATTTATCTTATATTTTATACAAAAAACAAATATGGTAACATTGTCCAATTTATAAATAAACTTCAAATGACTACATTATATTTATTTTCTATGCCTTCAAATATAATCTATATTATAGAAAAATTAATCTAGCAACCTCATCTTATAAACAGTCTAAAAAATATAGATAGTTTGCATAAAAACAAAAATAAACTAACGGTAGATTGTGATGTGAACTCACCGATGATTGTGGAGATCGAGTGAACCACCATCAAACAATAAAATAAACAATTTATTGTCCTTCATCTACTCCATTGGAGGATGAGGAAGAGTTTCTTGCACTTCAGTATCAAAAGCATTGATTCTGATCATTTGAGAATTCTAAGAATACTATAACACAAATCGTCGGTATTATCGGTTGTCAAATCGGTTGTATCTGCCCTTCTCGGGGTGAACTATGAATTTTTATTTATTTTTCTTTAAATTTTATTTATGTTAATAAATCCTATTAATGAAATTCATGATGTTTGTTATCCGTAAGCACAAACATTTCTCTTAGATTTATCTTATATTTTATACACAAACAATATGGTACATTGTCCAATTTAATATAAACTAAATGACTACATTATATTTATTTTCTATGCCTTCAAATATAATCTATATTAGAGAAAAATTAATCTAGCACCTCATCTTATAAACTTATAAACAGTCTAAAAAATAAAGATAGTTTGCATAAAAACAAAAATAAACTAACGGTAGATTGTGATGTGAACTCACCGATGATTGTGGAGATCGAGTGAACCACCATCAAAACAAATAAAATAAACAATTTATTGTCCTTCATCTACTCCATTGGAGGATGAGGAAGAGTTTCTTGCACTTCAGTATCAAAAGCATTGATTCTGATCATTTGAGAATTCTAAATACTATAAACACAAATCGTCGGTATTATCGGTTGTCAAATCGGTGGTATCTGCCCTTCTTCGGGTTGAACTATGGAATTTTTATTTATTTTTCTTTAATTTTATTTATGTTAATAAATCCTATTATGAGAATTCAATGATGTTTGTTATCCGTAAGCACAGACATTTCTCTTAGATTTATCTTATATTTTATACACAAACAAATATGGTAACATTGTCCAATTTATAAATAAACTTAAATGACTACATTATATTTATTTTCTATGCCTTCAAATATAATCTATATTATAGAAAAATTAATCTAGCAACCTCATCTTATAAACAGTCTAAAAAAAATAATAGATAGTTTGCATAAAAACAAAAATAAACTAACGGTAGATTGTGATGTGAACTCACCGATGATTGTGGAGATCGAGTGAACCACCATCAAAACAAATAAAATAAACAATTTATTGTCCTTCATCTACTCCATGGAGGATGAGGAAGAGTTTCTTGCACTTCAGTATCAAAAGCATTGATTCTGATCATTTGAGAATTCTAAAGAATACTATAAACACAAATCGTCGGTATTATCGGTGTCAAATCGGTTGTATCTGCCCTTCTTCGGTTGAACTATGGATTTTTATTTATTTTTCTTTAAATTATTTATGTTAATAAATCCTATTATGAGAATTCAATGATGTTTGTTATCCGTAAGACCAGACATTTCTCTTAGATTTATCTTATATTTTATACACAAACAAATATGGTAACATTGTCCAATTTATAAATAAACTTCAAATGACTACATTATATTTATTTTCTATGCCTTCAAATATAATCTATATTATAGAAAAATTAATCTAGCAACCTCATCTTATAAACAGTCTAAAAATAATATAGTTTGCATAAAACAAAAATAAACTAACGGTAGATTGTGATGTGAACTCACCGATGATTGTGGAGATCGAGTGAACCACCATCAAAACAAATAAATAAACAATTTATTGTCCTTCATCTACTCCATTGGAGGATGAGGAAGAGTTTCTTGCACTTCAGTATCAAAAGCATTGATTCTGATCATTTGAGAATTCTAAAGAATACTATAAACACAAATCGTCGGTATTATCGGTTGTCAAATCGGTTGTATCTGCCCTTCTTCGGGTTGAACTATGGAATTTTTATTTATTTTCTTTAATTTTATTTATGTTAATAAATCCTATTAATGAGAATTCAATGATGTTTGTTATCCGTAAGCACAAACATTTCTCTTAGATTTATCTTATATTTTATACACAAACAAATATGGTAACATTGTCCAATTTATAAATAAACTAAATGACTACATTATATTTATTTTCTATGCCTTCAAATATAATCTATATTATAGAAAAATTAATCTAGCAACCTCATCTTATAAACATTATAAACAGTCTAAAAAATAATAGATAGTTTGCATAAAAACAAAATAAACTAACGGTAGATTGTGATGTGAACTCACCGATGATTGTGGAGATCGAGTGAACCACCATCAAAACAAATAAAATAAACAATTTATTGTCCTTCATCTACTCCATTGAGGATGAGGAAGAGTTTCTTGCACTTCAGTATCAAAAGCATTGATTCTGATCATTTGAGAATTCTAAAGAATACTATAAACACAAATCGTCGGTATTATCGGTTGTCAAATCGGTGTATCTGCCCTTCTTCGGGTTGAACTATGGAATTTTTATTTATTTTTCTTTAAATTTTATTTATTTAATAAATCCTATTAATGAGAATTCAATGATGTTTGTTATCCGTAAGCACAGACATTTCTCTTAGATTTATCTTATATTTTATACACAAACAAATATGGTAACATTGTCCAATTTATAAATAAACTGAAATGACTACATTATATTTATTTTCTATGCCTTCAAATATAATCTATATAGAAAAATTAATCTAGCAACCTCATCTTATAAACAGTCTAAAAAATAATAGATAGTTTGCATAAAAACAAAAATAAACTAACGGTAGATTGTGATGTGAACTCACCGATGATTGTGGAGATCGAGTGAACCACCATCAAAACAAATAAAATAAACAATTTATTGTCCTTCATCTACTCCATTGGAGGATGAGGAAGAGTTTCTTGCACTTCAGTATCAAAAGCATTGATTCTGATCATTTGAGAATTCTAAAGAATACTATAAACACAAATCGTCGGTATTATCGGTTGTCAAATCGGTGGTATCTGCCCTTCTTCGGGTTGAACTATGGATTTTTATTTATTTTTCTTTAAATTTTATTTATGTTAATAAATCCTATTAATGAGAATATATTTATACACAAACAAATATGGTAACAGTGTCCAATTTATAAATAAACTAAATGACTACATTATATTTATTTTCTATGCCTTCAAATATAATCTATATTATAGAAAAATTAATCTAGCAACCTCATCTTATAAACAGTCTAAAAATAATAGATAGTTTGCATAAAACAAAAATAAACTAACGGTAGATTGTGATGTGAACTCACCGATGATTGTGGAGATCGAGTGAACCACCATCAAAACAAATAAAATAAACAATTTATTGTCCTTCATCTACTCCATTGGAGGATGAGGAAGAGTTTCTTGCACTTCAGTATCAAAAGCATTGATTCTGATCATTTGAGAATTCTAAAGAATACTATAAACACAAATCGTCGGTATTAACGGTTGTCAATCGGTGTATCTGCCCTTCTTCGGGGTGTTGATTGAAGGCGCTTTGTTGTTTTTGGTTTTGTTGATGGTTTGTTTGAACTATGGAATTTTTATTTATTTTTCTTTAAATTTATTTATGTTAATAAATCCTATTAATGAGAATTCAATGATGTTTGTTATCCGTAAGAACAGACATTTCTCTTAGATTTATCTTATATTTTATACACAAACAAATATGGTAACATTGTCCAATTTATAAATAATCTTCAAATGACTACATTATATTTATTTTCTATGCCTTCAAATATAATCTATATTATAGAAAAATTAATCTAGCAACCTCATCTTATAAAAGTCTAAAAAATAAAAGATAGTTTGCATAAAAACAAAAATAAACTAACGGTTAGTTTAGATAGTTAGATTAGTTAGATAGAAGAAATTCTTAGATGTGATGTTAGATTTAGATGAGTGTGATTGTGATGGGATTGTGAGCGTAGTTATAGATGTAGGATCTTTAGATTGTGAATTAGTTCGATTGTGATGTAGTCAGGAGTTAGATCGTTTTAGATTGTGATGTGAACTCACCGATGATTGTGGAGATCGAGTGAACCACATCAAAAACAATAAAATAAACAATTATTGTCCTCATCTACTCCATTGGAGGATGAGGAAGAGTTTCTTGCACTTCAGTATCAAAAGCATTGATTCTGATCATTTGAGAATTCTAAAGAATACTATAAACACAAATCGTCGGTATAACGGTTGTCAAATCGGTTGTATCTGCCCTTCTTCGGGTTGAACTATGGAATTTTTATTTATTTTTCTAATTTTATTTATGTTAATAAATCCTATTAATGAGAATTCAATGATGTTTGTTATCCGTAAGAACAGACATTTCTCTTAGATTTATCTTATATTTTTACACAAACAATATGGTAACATTGTCCAATTTATAAATAAACTTCAAAATGACTACATTATATTATTTTCTATGCCTTCAAATATAATCTATATTATAGAAAAATAATCTAGCAACCTCATCTTATAAACAGTCTAAAAAATAATAGATAGTTTGCATAAAAACAAAAATAAACTAACGGTAGATTGTGATGTGAACTCACCGATGATTGTGGAGATCGAGTGAACCACCATCAAAACAAATAAAATAAACAATTTATTGTCCTTCATCTACTCCATTGGGGATGAGGAAGAGTTTCTTGCACTTCAGTATCAAAAGCATTGATTCTGATCATTTGAGAATTCTAAAGAATACTAAAACACAAATCGTCGGTATTAACGGTTGTCAAATCGGTTGTATCTGCCCTTCTTCGGGTTGAACTATGGAATTTTTATTTTTTCTTTAAATTTTATTTATGTTAATAAATCCTATTAATGAGAATTCAATGATGTTTGTTATCCGTAAGAACAGACATTTCTCTTAGATTATCTTATATTTTATACACAAACAAATATGGTAACATTGTCCAATTTATAAATAAACTTCAAATGACTACATTATATTTATTTTCTATGCCTTCAAATATAATCTATATTATAGAAAAATTAATCTAGCAACCTCATCTTATAAACAGTCTAAAAAATAATAGATAGTTTGCATAAAAAACAAAAAAACTAACGGTAGATTGTGATGTGAACTCACCGATGATTGTGGAGATCGAGTGAACCACCATCAAAACAAATAAAATAAACAATTTATTGTCCTTCATCTACTCCATGGAGGATGAGGAAGAGTTTCTTGCACTTCAGTATCAAAAGCATTGATTCTGATCATTTGAGAATTCTAAAGAATACTATAAACACAAAAATAAATCCTATTAATGAGAATTCAATGATGTTTGTTATCCGTAAGAACAGACATTTCTCTTAGATTTATCTTATATTTTATACACAAACAAATATGGTAACATTGTCCAATTTATAAATAAACTTCAAATGACTACATTATATTATTTTCTATGCCTTCAAATATAATCTATATTATAGAAAAATTAATCTAGCAACCTCATCTTATAAACAGTCTAAAAAGTAATAGATAGTTTGCATAAAAACAAAAATAAACTAACGGTAGATTGTGATGTGAACTCACCGATGATTGTGGAGATCGAGTGAACCACCATCAAAACAAATAAAAAACAATTTATTGTCCTTCATCTACTCCATTGGAGGATGAGGAAGAGTTTCTTGCACTTCAGTATCAAAAGCATTGATTCTGATCATTTGAGAATTCTAAAGAATACTATAAACACAAATCGTCGGTATTAACGGTTGTCAAATCGGTTGTATCTGCCCTTCTTCGGGTTGAACTATGGAATTTTTATTTATTTTTCTTTAAATTTTATTTATGTTAATAAATCCTATTAATGAGAATTCAATGATGTTTGTTATCCGTAAGAACAGACATTTCTCTTAGATTTATCTTATATTTTATACACAAACAAATATGGTAACATTGTCCAATTTATAAATAAACTTCAAATGACTACATTATATTTATTTTCTATGCCTTCAAATATAATCTATATTATAGAAAAATTAATCTAGCAACCTCATCTTATAAACAGTCTAAAAAATAATAGATAGTTTGCATAAAAACAAAAAAATAAACTAACGGTAGATTGTGATGTGAACTCACCGATGATTGTGGAGATCGAGTGAACCACCATCAAAACAAATAAAATAAACAATTTATTGTCCTTCATCTACTCCATTGGAGGATGAGGAAGAGTTTCTTGCACTTCAGTATCAAAAGCATTGATTCTGATCATTTGAGAATTCTAAAGAATACTATAAACACAAATCGTCGGTATTAACGGTTGTCAAATCGGTTGTATCTGCCCTTCTTCGGGTTGAACTATGGAATTTTTATTTATTTTTCTTTAAATTTTATTTATGTTAATAAATCCTATTAATGAGAATTCAATGATGTTTGTTATCCGTAAGAACAGACATTTCTCTTAGATTTATCTTATATTTTATACACAAACAAATATGGTAACATTGTCCAATTTATAAATAAACTTCAAATGACTACATTATATTTATTTTCTATGCCTTCAAATATAATCTATATTATAGAAAAATTAATCTAGCAACCTCATCTTATAAACAGTCTAAAAAATAATAGATAGTTTGCATAAAAACAAAAATAAACTAACGGTAGATTGTGATGTGAACTCACCGATGATTGTGGAGATCGAGTGAACCACCATCAAAACAAATAAAATAAACAATTTATTGTCCTTCATCTACTCCATTGGAGGATGAGGAAGAGTTTCTTGCACTTCAGTATCAAAAGCATTGATTCTGATCATTTGAGAATTCTAAAGAATACTATAAACACAAATCGTCGGTATTAACGGTTGTCAAATCGGTTGTATCTGCCCTTCTTCGGGTTGAACTATGGAATTTTTATTTATTTTTCTTTAAATTTTATTTATGTTAATAAATCCTATTAATGAGAATTCAATGATGTTTGTTATCCGTAAGAACAGACATTTCTCTTAGATTTATCTTATATTTTATACACAAACAAATATGGTAACATTGTCCAATTTATAAATAAACTTCAAATGACTACATTATATTTATTTTCTATGCCTTCAAATATAATCTATATTATAGAAAAATTAATCTAGCAACCTCATCTTATAAACAGTCTAAAAAATAATAGATAGTTTGCATAAAAACAAAAATAAACTAACGGTAGATTGTGATGTGAACTCACCGATGATTGTGGAGATCGAGTGAACCACCATCAAAACAAATAAAATAAACAATTTATTGTCCTTCATCTACTCCATTGGAGGATGAGGAAGAGTTTCTTGCACTTCAGTATCAAAAGCATTGATTCTGATCATTTGAGAATTCTAAAGAATACTATAAACACAAATCGTCGGTATTAACGGTTGTCAAATCGGTTGTATCTGCCCTTCTTCGGGTTGAACTATGGAATTTTATTTATTTTTCTTTAAATTTTATTTATGTTAATAAATCCTATTAATGAGAATTCAATGATGTTTGTTATCCGTAAGAACAGACATTTCTCTTAGATTTATCTTATATTTTATACACAAACAAATATGGTAACATTGTCCAATTTATAAATAAACTTCAAATGACTACATTATATTTATTTTCTATGCCTTCAAATATAATCTATATTATAGAAAAATTAATCTAGCAACCTCATCTTATAAACAGTCTAAAAAATAATAGATAGTTTGCATAAAAACAAAAATAAACTAACGGTAGATTGTGATGTGAACTCACCGATGATTGTGGAGATCGAGTGAACCACCATCAAAACAAATAAAATAAACAATTTATTGTCCTTCATCTACTCCATTGGAGGATGAGGAAGAGTTTCTTGCACTTCAGTATCAAAAGCATTGATTCTGATCATTTGAGAATTCTAAAGAATACTATAAACACAAATCGTCGGTATTAACGGTTGTCAAATCGGTTGTATCTGCCCTTCTTCGGGTTGAACTATGGAATTTTTATTTATTTTTCTTTAAATTTTATTTATGTTAATAAATCCTATTAATGAGAATTCAATGATGTTTGTTATCCGTAAGAACAGACATTTCTCTTAGATTTATCTTATATTTTATACACAAACAAATATGGTAACATTGTCCAATTTATAAATAAACTTCAAATGACTACATTATATTTATTTTCTATGCCTTCAAATATAATCTATATTATAGAAAAATTAATCTAGCAACCTCATCTTATAAACAGTCTAAAAAATAATAGATAGTTTGCATAAAAACAAAAATAAACTAACGGTAGATTGTGATGTGAACTCACCGATGATTGTGGAGATCGAGTGAACCACCATCAAAACAAATAAAATAAACAATTTATTGTCCTTCATCTACTCCATTGGAGGATGAGGAAGAGTTTCTTGCACTTCAGTATCAAAAGCATTGATTCTGATCATTTGAGAATTCTAAAGAATACTATAAACACAAATCGTCGGTATTAACGGTTGTCAAATCGGTTGTATCTGCCCTTCTTCGGGTTGAACTATGGAATTTTTATTTATTTTCTTTAAATTTTATTTATGTTAATAAATCCTATTAATGAGAATTCAATGATGTTTGTTATCCGTAAGAACAGACATTTCTCTTAGATTTATCTTATATTTTATACACAAACAAATATGGTAACATTGTCCAATTTATAAATAAACTTCAAATGACTACATTATATTTATTTTCTATGCCTTCAAATATAATCTATATTATAGAAAAATTAATCTAGCAACCTCATCTTATAAACAGTCTAAAAAATAATAGATAGTTTGCATAAAAACAAAAATAAACTAACGGTAGATTGTGATGTGAACTCACCGATGATTGTGGAGATCGAGTGAACCACCATCAAAACAAATAAAATAAACAATTTATTGTCCTTCATCTACTCCATTGGAGGATGAGGAAGAGTTTCTTGCACTTCAGTATCAAAAGCATTGATTCTGATCATTTGAGAATTCTAAAGAATACTATAAACACAAATCGTCGGTATTAACGGTTGTCAAATCGGTTGTATCTGCCCTTCTTCGGGTTGAACTATGGAATTTTTATTTATTTTTCTTTAAATTTTATTTATGTTAATAAATCCTATTAATGAGAATTCAATGATGTTTGTTATCCGTAAGAACAGACATTTCTCTTAGATTTATCTTATATTTTATACACAAACAAATATGGTAACATTGTCCAATTTATAAATAAACTTCAAATGACTACATTATATTTATTTTCTATGCCTTCAAATATAATCTATATTATAGAAAAATTAATCTAGCAACCTCATCTTATAAACAGTCTAAAAAATAATAGATAGTTTGCATAAAAACAAAAATAAACTAACGGTAGATTGTGATGTGAACTCACCGATGATTGTGGAGATCGAGTGAACCACCATCAAAACAAATAAAATAAACAATTTATTGTCCTTCATCTACTCCATTGGAGGATGAGGAAGAGTTTCTTGCACTTCAGTATCAAAAGCATTGATTCTGATCATTTGAGAATTCTAAAGAATACTATAAACACAAATCGTCGGTATTAACGGTTGTCAAATCGGTTGTATCTGCCCTTCTTCGGGTTGAACTATGGAATTTTTATTTATTTTTCTTTAAATTTTATTTATGTTAATAAATCCTATTAATGAGAATTCAATGATGTTTGTTATCCGTAAGAACAGACATTTCTCTTAGATTTATCTTATATTTTATACACAAACAAATATGGTAACATTGTCCAATTTATAAATAAACTTCAAATGACTACATTATATTTATTTTCTATGCCTTCAAATATAATCTATATTATAGAAAAATTAATCTAGCAACCTCATCTTATAAACAGTCTAAAAAATAATAGATAGTTTGCATAAAAACAAAAATAAACTAACGGTAGATTGTGATGTGAACTCACCGATGATTGTGGAGATCGAGTGAACCACCATCAAAACAAATAAAATAAACAATTTATTGTCCTTCATCTACTCCATTGGAGGATGAGGAAGAGTTTCTTGCACTTCAGTATCAAAAGCATTGATTCTGATCATTTGAGAATTCTAAAGAATACTATAAACACAAATCGTCGGTATTAACGGTTGTCAAATCGGTTGTATCTGCCCTTCTTCGGGTTGAACTATGGAATTTTTATTTATTTTTCTTTAAATTTTATTTATGTTAATAAATCCTATTAATGAGAATTCAATGATGTTTGTTATCCGTAAGAACAGACATTTCTCTTAGATTTATCTTATATTTTATACACAAACAAATATGGTAACATTGTCCAATTTATAAATAAACTTCAAATGACTACATTATATTTATTTTCTATGCCTTCAAATATAATCTATATTATAGAAAAATTAATCTAGCAACCTCATCTTATAAACAGTCTAAAAATAATAGATAGTTTGCATAAAAACAAAAATAAACTAACGGTAGATTGTGATGTGAACTCACCGATGATTGTGGAGATCGAGTGAACCACCATCAAAACAAATAAAATAAACAATTTATTGTCCTTCATCTACTCCATTGGAGGATGAGGAAGAGTTTCTTGCACTTCAGTATCAAAAGCATTGATTCTGATCATTTGAGAATTCTAAAGAATACTATAAACACAAATCGTCGGTATTAACGGTTGTCAAATCGGTTGTATCTGCCCTTCTTCGGGTTGAACTATGGAATTTTTATTTATTTTTATTTAAATTTTATTTATGTTAATAAATCCTATTAATGAGAATTCAATGATGTTTGTTATCCGTAAGAACAGACATTTCTCTTAGATTTATCTTATATTTTATACACAAACAAATATGGTAACATTGTCCAATTTATAAATAAACTTCAAATGACTACATTATATTTATTTTCTATGTCTTCAAATATAATCTATATTATAGAAAAATTAATCTAGCAACCTCATCTTATAAACAGTCTAAAAAATAATAGATAGTTTGCATAAAAACAAAAATAAACTAACGGTAGATTGTGATGTGAACTCACCAATGATTGTGGAGATCGAGTGAACCACCATCAAAACAAATAAAATAAACAATTTATTGTCCTTCATCTACTCCATTCGAGGATGAGGAAGAGTTTCTTGCACTTCAGTATCAAAAGCATTGATTCTGATCATTTGAGAATTCTAAAGAATACTATAAACACAAATCGTCGGTATTAACGGTTGTCAAATCGGTTGTATCTGCCCTTCTTCGGGTTGAACTATGGAATTTTTATTTATTTTTCTTTAAATTTTATTTATGTTAATAAATCCTATTAATGAGAATTCAATGATGTTTGTTATCCGTAAGAACAGACATTTCTCTTAGATTTATCTTATATTTTATACACAAACAAATATGGTAACATTGTCCAATTTATAAATAAACTTCAAATGACTACATTATATTTATTTTCTATGCCTTCAAATATAATCTATATTATAGAAAAATTAATCTAGCAACCTCATCTTATAAACAGTCTAAAAAATAATAGATAGTTTGCATAAAAACAAAAATAAACTAACGGTAGATTGTGATGTGAACTCACCGATGATTGTGGAGATCGAGTGAACCACCATCAAAACAAATAAAATAAACAATTTATTGTCCTTCATCTACTCCATTGGAGGATGAGGAAGAGTTTCTTGCACTTCAGTATCAAAAGCATTGATTCTGATCATTTGAGAATTCTAAAGAATACTATAAACACAAATCGTCGGTATTAACGGTTGTCAAATCGGTTGTATCTGCCCTTCTTCGGGTTGAACTATGGAATTTTTATTTATTTTTCTTTAAATTTTATTTATGTTAATAAATCCTATTAATGAGAATTCAATGATGTTTGTTATCCGTAAGAACAGACATTTCTCTTAGATTTATCTTATATTTTATACACAAACAAATATGGTAACATTGTCCAATTTATAAATAAACTTCAAATGACTACATTATATTTATTTTCTATGCCTTCAAATATAATCTATATTATAGAAAAATTAATCTAGCAACCTCATCTTATAAACAGTCTAAAAATAATAGATAGTTTGCATAAAAACAAAAATAAACTAACGGTAGATTGTGATGTGAACTCACCGATGATTGTGGAGATCGAGTGAACCACCATCAAAACAAATAAAATAAACAATTTATTGTCCTTCATCTACTCCATTGGAGGATGAGGAAGAGTTTCTTGCACTTCAGTATCAAAAGCATTGATTCTGATCATTTGAGAATTCTAAAGAATACTATAAACACAAATCGTCGGTATTAACGGTTGTCAAATCGGTTGTATCTGCCCTTCTTCGGGTTGAACTATGGAATTTTTATTTATTTTTCTTTAAATTTTATTTATGTTAATAAATCCTATTAATGAGAATTCAATGATGTTTGTTATCCGTAAGAACAGACATTTCTCTTAGATTTATCTTATATTTTATACACAAACAAATATGGTAACATTGTCCAATTTATAAATAAACTTCAAATGACTACATTATATTTATTTTCTATGCCTTCAAATATAATCTATATTATAGAAAAATTAATCTAGCAACCTCATCTTATAAACAGTCTAAAAAATAATAGATAGTTTGCATAAAAACAAAAATAAACTAACGGTAGATTGTGATGTGAACTCACCGATGATTGTGGAGATCGAGTGAACCACCATCAAAACAAATAAAATAAACAATTTATTGTCCTTCATCTACTCCATTGGAGGATGAGGAAGAGTTTCTTGCACTTCAGTATCAAAAGCATTGATTCTGATCATTTGAGAATTCTAAAGAATACTATAAACACAAATCGTCGGTATTAACGGTTGTCAAATCGGTTGTATCTGCCCTTCTTCGGGTTGAACTATGGAATTTTTATTTATTTTTCTTTAAATTTTATTTATGTTAATAAATCCTATTAATGAGAATTCAATGATGTTTGTTATCCGTAAGAACAGACATTTCTCTTAGATTTATCTTATATTTTATACACAAACAAATATGGTAACATTGTCCAATTTATAAATAAACTTCAAATGACTACATTATATTTATTTTCTATGCCTTCAAATATAATCTATATTATAGAAAAATTAATCTAGCAACCTCATCTTATAAACAGTCTAAAAAATAATAGATAGTTTGCATAAAAACAAAAATAAACTAACGGTAGATTGTGATGTGAACTCACCGATGATTGTGGAGATCGAGTGAACCACCATCAAAACAAATAAAATAAACAATTTATTGTCCTTCATCTACTCCATTGGAGGATGAGGAAGAGTTTCTTGCACTTCAGTATCAAAAGCATTGATTCTGATCATTTGAGAATTCTAAAGAATACTATAAACACAAATCGTCGGTATTAACGGTTGTCAAATCGGTTGTATCTGCCCTTCTTCGGGTTGAACTATGGAATTTTTATTTATTTTTCTTTAAATTTTATTTATGTTAATAAATCCTATTAATGAGAATTCAATGATGTTTGTTATCCGTAAGAACAGACATTTCTCTTAGATTTATCTTATATTTTATACACAAACAAATATGGTAACATTGTCCAATTTATAAATAAACTTCAAATGACTACATTATATTTATTTTCTATGCCTTCAAATATAATCTATATTATAGAAAAATTAATCTAGCAACCTCATCTTATAAACAGTCTAAAAAATAATAGATAGTTTGCATAAAAACAAAAATAAACTAACGGTAGATTGTGATGTGAACTCACCGATGATTGTGGAGATCGAGTGAACCACCATCAAAACAAATAAAATAAACAATTTATTGTCCTTCATCTACTCCATTGGAGGATGAGGAAGAGTTTCTTGCACTTCAGTATCAAAAGCATTGATTCTGATCATTTGAGAATTCTAAAGAATACTATAAACACAAATCGTCGGTATTAACGGTTGTCAAATCGGTTGTATCTGCCCTTCTTCGGGTTGAACTATGGAATTTTTATTTATTTTTCTTTAAATTTTATTTATGTTAATAAATCCTATTAATGAGAATTCAATGATGTTTGTTATCCGTAAGAACAGACATTTCTCTTAGATTTATCTTATATTTTATACACAAACAAATATGGTAACATTGTCCAATTTATAAATAAACTTCAAATGACTACATTATATTTATTTTCTATGCCTTCAAATATAATCTATATTATAGAAAAATTAATCTAGCAACCTCATCTTATAAACAGTCTAAAAAATAATAGATAGTTTGCATAAAAACAAAAATAAACTAACGGTAGATTGTGATGTGAACTCACCGATGATTGTGGAGATCGAGTGAACCACCATCAAAACAAATAAAATAAACAATTTATTGTCCTTCATCTACTCCATTGGAGGATGAGGAAGAGTTTCTTGCACTTCAGTATCAAAAGCATTGATTCTGATCATTTGAGAATTCTAAAGAATACTATAAACACAAATCGTCGGTATTAACGGTTGTCAAATCGGTTGTATCTGCCCTTCTTCGGGTTGAACTATGGAATTTTTATTTATTTTTCTTTAAATTTTATTTATGTTAATAAATCCTATTAATGAGAATTCAATGATGTTTGTTATCCGTAAGAACAGACATTTCTCTTAGATTTATCTTATATTTTATACACAAACAAATATGGTAACATTGTCCAATTTATAAATAAACTTCAAATGACTACATTATATTTATTTTCTATGCCTTCAAATATAATCTATATTATAGAAAAATTAATCTAGCAACCTCATCTTATAAACAGTCTAAAAAATAATAGATAGTTTGCATAAAAACAAAAATAAACTAACGGTAGATTGTGATGTGAACTCACCGATGATTGTGGAGATCGAGTGAACCACCATCAAAACAAATAAAATAAACAATTTATTGTCCTTCATCTACTCCATTGGAGGATGAGGAAGAGTTTCTTGCACTTCAGTATCAAAAGCATTGATTCTGATCATTTGAGAATTCTAAAGAATACTATAAACACAAATCGTCGGTATTAACGGTTGTCAAATCGGTTGTATCTGCCCTTCTTCGGGTTGAACTATGGAATTTTTATTTATTTTTCTTTAAATTTTATTTATGTTAATAAATCCTATTAATGAGAATTCAATGATGTTTGTTATCCGTAAGAACAGACATTTCTCTTAGATTTATCTTATATTTTATACACAAACAAATATGGTAACATTGTCCAATTTATAAATAAACTTCAAATGACTACATTATATTTATTTTCTATGCCTTCAAATATAATCTATATTATAGAAAAATTAATCTAGCAACCTCATCTTATAAACAGTCTAAAAAATAATAGATAGTTTGCATAAAAACAAAAATAAACTAACGGTAGATTGTGATGTGAACTCACCGATGATTGTGGAGATCGAGTGAACCACCATCAAAACAAATAAAATAAACAATTTATTGTCCTTCATCTACTCCATTGGAGGATGAGGAAGAGTTTCTTGCACTTCAGTATCAAAAGCATTGATTCTGATCATTTGAGAATTCTAAAGAATACTATAAACACAAATCGTCGGTATTAACGGTTGTCAAATCGGTTGTATCTGCCCTTCTTCGGGTTGAACTATGGAATTTTTATTTATTTTTCTTTAAATTTTATTTATGTTAATAAATCCTATTAATGAGAATTCAATGATGTTTGTTATCCGTAAGAACAGACATTTCTCTTAGATTTATCTTATATTTTATACACAAACAAATATGGTAACATTGTCCAATTTATAAATAAACTTCAAATGACTACATTATATTTATTTTCTATGCCTTCAAATATAATCTATATTATAGAAAAATTAATCTAGCAACCTCATCTTATAAACAGTCTAAAAAATAATAGATAGTTTGCATAAAAACAAAAATAAACTAACGGTAGATTGTGATGTGAACTCACCGATGATTGTGGAGATCGAGTGAACCACCATCAAAACAAATAAAATAAACAATTTATTGTCCTTCATCTACTCCATTGGAGGATGAGGAAGAGTTTCTTGCACTTCAGTATCAAAAGCATTGATTCTGATCATTTGAGAATTCTAAAGAATACTATAAACACAAATCGTCGGTATTAACGGTTGTCAAATCGGTTGTATCTGCCCTTCTTCGGGTTGAACTATGGAATTTTTATTTATTTTTCTTTAAATTTTATTTATGTTAATAAATCCTATTAATGAGAATTCAATGATGTTTGTTATCCGTAAGAACAGACATTTCTCTTAGATTTATCTTATATTTTATACACAAACAAATATGGTAACATTGTCCAATTTATAAATAAACTTCAAATGACTACATTATATTTATTTTCTATGCCTTCAAATATAATCTATATTATAGAAAAATTAATCTAGCAACCTCATCTTATAAACAGTCTAAAAAATAATAGATAGTTTGCATAAAAACAAAAATAAACTAACGGTAGATTGTGATGTGAACTCACCGATGATTGTGGAGATCGAGTGAACCACCATCAAAACAAATAAAATAAACAATTTATTGTCCTTCATCTACTCCATTGGAGGATGAGGAAGAGTTTCTTGCACTTCAGTATCAAAAGCATTGATTCTGATCATTTGAGAATTCTAAAGAATACTATAAACACAAATCGTCGGTATTAACGGTTGTCAAATCGGTTGTATCTGCCCTTCTTCGGGTTGAACTATGGAATTTTTATTTATTTTTCTTTAAATTTTATTTATGTTAATAAATCCTATTAATGAGAATTCAATGATGTTTGTTATCCGTAAGAACAGACATTTCTCTTAGATTTATCTTATATTTTATACACAAACAAATATGGTAACATTGTCCAATTTATAAATAAACTTCAAATGACTACATTATATTTATTTTCTATGCCTTCAAATATAATCTATATTATAGAAAAATTAATCTAGCAACCTCATCTTATAAACAGTCTAAAAAATAATAGATAGTTTGCATAAAAACAAAAATAAACTAACGGTAGATTGTGATGTGAACTCACCGATGATTGTGGAGATCGAGTGAACCACCATCAAAACAAATAAAATAAACAATTTATTGTCCTTCATCTACTCCATTGGAGGATGAGGAAGAGTTTCTTGCACTTCAGTATCAAAAGCATTGATTCTGATCATTTGAGAATTCTAAAGAATACTATAAACACAAATCGTCGGTATTAACGGTTGTCAAATCGGTTGTATCTGCCCTTCTTCGGGTTGAACTATGGAATTTTTATTTATTTTTCTTTAAATTTTATTTATGTTAATAAATCCTATTAATGAGAATTCAATGATGTTTGTTATCCGTAAGAACAGACATTTCTCTTAGATTTATCTTATATTTTATACACAAACAAATATGGTAACATTGTCCAATTTATAAATAAACTTCAAATGACTACATTATATTTATTTTCTATGCCTTCAAATATAATCTATATTATAGAAAAATTAATCTAGCAACCTCATCTTATAAACAGTCTAAAAAATAATAGATAGTTTGCATAAAAACAAAAATAAACTAACGGTAGATTGTGATGTGAACTCACCGATGATTGTGGAGATCGAGTGAACCACCATCAAAACAAATAAAATAAACAATTTATTGTCCTTCATCTACTCCATTGGAGGATGAGGAAGAGTTTCTTGCACTTCAGTATCAAAAGCATTGATTCTGATCATTTGAGAATTCTAAAGAATACTATAAACACAAATCGTCGGTATTAACGGTTGTCAAATCGGTTGTATCTGCCCTTCTTCGGGTTGAACTATGGAATTTTTATTTATTTTTCTTTAAATTTTATTTATGTTAATAAATCCTATTAATGAGAATTCAATGATGTTTGTTATCCGTAAGAACAGACATTTCTCTTAGATTTATCTTATATTTTATACACAAACAAATATGGTAACATTGTCCAATTTATAAATAAACTTCAAATGACTACATTATATTTATTTTCTATGCCTTCAAATATAATCTATATTATAGAAAAATTAATCTAGCAACCTCATCTTATAAACAGTCTAAAAAATAATAGATAGTTTGCATAAAAACAAAAATAAACTAACGGTAGATTGTGATGTGAACTCACCGATGATTGTGGAGATCGAGTGAACCACCATCAAAACAAATAAAATAAACAATTTATTGTCCTTCATCTACTCCATTGGAGGATGAGGAAGAGTTTCTTGCACTTCAGTATCAAAAGCATTGATTCTGATCATTTGAGAATTCTAAAGAATACTATAAACACAAATCGTCGGTATTAACGGTTGTCAAATCGGTTGTATCTGCCCTTCTTCGGGTTGAACTATGGAATTTTTATTTATTTTTCTTTAAATTTTATTTATGTTAATAAATCCTATTAATGAGAATTCAATGATGTTTGTTATCCGTAAGAACAGACATTTCTCTTAGATTTATCTTATATTTTATACACAAACAAATATGGTAACATTGTCCAATTTATAAATAAACTTCAAATGACTACATTATATTTATTTTCTATGCCTTCAAATATAATCTATATTATAGAAAAATTAATCTAGCAACCTCATCTTATAAACAGTCTAAAAAATAATAGATAGTTTGCATAAAAACAAAAATAAACTAACGGTAGATTGTGATGTGAACTCACCGATGATTGTGGAGATCGAGTGAACCACCATCAAAACAAATAAAATAAACAATTTATTGTCCTTCATCTACTCCATTGGAGGATGAGGAAGAGTTTCTTGCACTTCAGTATCAAAAGCATTGATTCTGATCATTTGAGAATTCTAAAGAATACTATAAACACAAATCGTCGGTATTAACGGTTGTCAAATCGGTTGTATCTGCCCTTCTTCGGGTTGAACTATGGAATTTTTATTTATTTTTCTTTAAATTTTATTTATGTTAATAAATCCTATTAATGAGAATTCAATGATGTTTGTTATCCGTAAGAACAGACATTTCTCTTAGATTTATCTTATATTTTATACACAAACAAATATGGTAACATTGTCCAATTTATAAATAAACTTCAAATGACTACATTATATTTATTTTCTATGCCTTCAAATATAATCTATATTATAGAAAAATTAATCTAGCAACCTCATCTTATAAACAGTCTAAAAAATAATAGATAGTTTGCATAAAAACAAAAATAAACTAACGGTAGATTGTGATGTGAACTCACCGATGATTGTGGAGATCGAGTGAACCACCATCAAAACAAATAAAATAAACAATTTATTGTCCTTCATCTACTCCATTGGAGGATGAGGAAGAGTTTCTTGCACTTCAGTATCAAAAGCATTGATTCTGATCATTTGAGAATTCTAAAGAATACTATAAACACAAATCGTCGGTATTAACGGTTGTCAAATCGGTTGTATCTGCCCTTCTTCGGGTTGAACTATGGAATTTTTATTTATTTTTCTTTAAATTTTATTTATGTTAATAAATCCTATTAATGAGAATTCAATGATGTTTGTTATCCGTAAGAACAGACATTTCTCTTAGATTTATCTTATATTTTATACACAAACAAATATGGTAACATTGTCCAATTTATAAATAAACTTCAAATGACTACATTATATTTATTTTCTATGCCTTCAAATATAATCTATATTATAGAAAAATTAATCTAGCAACCTCATCTTATAAACAGTCTAAAAAATAATAGATAGTTTGCATAAAAACAAAAATAAACTAACGGTAGATTGTGATGTGAACTCACCGATGATTGTGGAGATCGAGTGAACCACCATCAAAACAAATAAAATAAACAATTTATTGTCCTTCATCTACTCCATTGGAGGATGAGGAAGAGTTTCTTGCACTTCAGTATCAAAAGCATTGATTCTGATCATTTGAGAATTCTAAAGAATACTATAAACACAAATCGTCGGTATTAACGGTTGTCAAATCGGTTGTATCTGCCCTTCTTCGGGTTGAACTATGGAATTTTTATTTATTTTTCTTTAAATTTTATTTATGTTAATAAATCCTATTAATGAGAATTCAATGATGTTTGTTATCCGTAAGAACAGACATTTCTCTTAGATTTATCTTATATTTTATACACAAACAAATATGGTAACATTGTCCAATTTATAAATAAACTTCAAATGACTACATTATATTTATTTTCTATGCCTTCAAATATAATCTATATTATAGAAAAATTAATCTAGCAACCTCATCTTATAAACAGTCTAAAAAATAATAGATAGTTTGCATAAAAACAAAAATAAACTAACGGTAGATTGTGATGTGAACTCACCGATGATTGTGGAGATCGAGTGAACCACCATCAAAACAAATAAAATAAACAATTTATTGTCCTTCATCTACTCCATTGGAGGATGAGGAAGAGTTTCTTGCACTTCAGTATCAAAAGCATTGATTCTGATCATTTGAGAATTCTAAAGAATACTATAAACACAAATCGTCGGTATTAACGGTTGTCAAATCGGTTGTATCTGCCCTTCTTCGGGTTGAACTATGGAATTTTTATTTATTTTTCTTTAAATTTTATTTATGTTAATAAATCCTATTAATGAGAATTCAATGATGTTTGTTATCCGTAAGAACAGACATTTCTCTTAGATTTATCTTATATTTTATACACAAACAAATATGGTAACATTGTCCAATTTATAAATAAACTTCAAATGACTACATTATATTTATTTTCTATGCCTTCAAATATAATCTATATTATAGAAAAATTAATCTAGCAACCTCATCTTATAAACAGTCTAAAAAATAATAGATAGTTTGCATAAAAACAAAAATAAACTAACGGTAGATTGTGATGTGAACTCACCGATGATTGTGGAGATCGAGTGAACCACCATCAAAACAAATAAAATAAACAATTTATTGTCCTTCATCTACTCCATTGGAGGATGAGGAAGAGTTTCTTGCACTTCAGTATCAAAAGCATTGATTCTGATCATTTGAGAATTCTAAAGAATACTATAAACACAAATCGTCGGTATTAACGGTTGTCAAATCGGTTGTATCTGCCCTTCTTCGGGTTGAACTATGGAATTTTTATTTATTTTTCTTTAAATTTTATTTATGTTAATAAATCCTATTAATGAGAATTCAATGATGTTTGTTATCCGTAAGAACAGACATTTCTCTTAGATTTATCTTATATTTTATACACAAACAAATATGGTAACATTGTCCAATTTATAAATAAACTTCAAATGACTACATTATATTTATTTTCTATGCCTTCAAATATAATCTATATTATAGAAAAATTAATCTAGCAACCTCATCTTATAAACAGTCTAAAAAATAATAGATAGTTTGCATAAAAACAAAAATAAACTAACGGTAGATTGTGATGTGAACTCACCGATGATTGTGGAGATCGAGTGAACCACCATCAAAACAAATAAAATAAACAATTTATTGTCCTTCATCTACTCCATTGGAGGATGAGGAAGAGTTTCTTGCACTTCAGTATCAAAAGCATTGATTCTGATCATTTGAGAATTCTAAAGAATACTATAAACACAAATCGTCGGTATTAACGGTTGTCAAATCGGTTGTATCTGCCCTTCTTCGGGTTGAACTATGGAATTTTTATTTATTTTTCTTTAAATTTTATTTATGTTAATAAATCCTATTAATGAGAATTCAATGATGTTTGTTATCCGTAAGAACAGACATTTCTCTTAGATTTATCTTATATTTTATACACAAACAAATATGGTAACATTGTCCAATTTATAAATAAACTTCAAATGACTACATTATATTTATTTTCTATGCCTTCAAATATAATCTATATTATAGAAAAATTAATCTAGCAACCTCATCTTATAAACAGTCTAAAAAATAATAGATAGTTTGCATAAAAACAAAAATAAACTAACGGTAGATTGTGATGTGAACTCACCGATGATTGTGGAGATCGAGTGAACCACCATCAAAACAAATAAAATAAACAATTTATTGTCCTTCATCTACTCCATTGGAGGATGAGGAAGAGTTTCTTGCACTTCAGTATCAAAAGCATTGATTCTGATCATTTGAGAATTCTAAAGAATACTATAAACACAAATCGTCGGTATTAACGGTTGTCAAATCGGTTGTATCTGCCCTTCTTCGGGTTGAACTATGGAATTTTTATTTATTTTTCTTTAAATTTTATTTATGTTAATAAATCCTATTAATGAGAATTCAATGATGTTTGTTATCCGTAAGAACAGACATTTCTCTTAGATTTATCTTATATTTTATACACAAACAAATATGGTAACATTGTCCAATTTATAAATAAACTTCAAATGACTACATTATATTTATTTTCTATGCCTTCAAATATAATCTATATTATAGAAAAATTAATCTAGCAACCTCATCTTATAAACAGTCTAAAAAATAATAGATAGTTTGCATAAAAACAAAAATAAACTAACGGTAGATTGTGATGTGAACTCACCGATGATTGTGGAGATCGAGTGAACCACCATCAAAACAAATAAAATAAACAATTTATTGTCCTTCATCTACTCCATTGGAGGATGAGGAAGAGTTTCTTGCACTTCAGTATCAAAAGCATTGATTCTGATCATTTGAGAATTCTAAAGAATACTATAAACACAAATCGTCGGTATTAACGGTTGTCAAATCGGTTGTATCTGCCCTTCTTCGGGTTGAACTATGGAATTTTTATTTATTTTTCTTTAAATTTTATTTATGTTAATAAATCCTATTAATGAGAATTCAATGATGTTTGTTATCCGTAAGAACAGACATTTCTCTTAGATTTATCTTATATTTTATACACAAACAAATATGGTAACATTGTCCAATTTATAAATAAACTTCAAATGACTACATTATATTTATTTTCTATGCCTTCAAATATAATCTATATTATAGAAAAATTAATCTAGCAACCTCATCTTATAAACAGTCTAAAAAATAATAGATAGTTTGCATAAAAACAAAAATAAACTAACGGTAGATTGTGATGTGAACTCACCGATGATTGTGGAGATCGAGTGAACCACCATCAAAACAAATAAAATAAACAATTTATTGTCCTTCATCTACTCCATTGGAGGATGAGGAAGAGTTTCTTGCACTTCAGTATCAAAAGCATTGATTCTGATCATTTGAGAATTCTAAAGAATACTATAAACACAAATCGTCGGTATTAACGGTTGTCAAATCGGTTGTATCTGCCCTTCTTCGGGTTGAACTATGGAATTTTTATTTATTTTTCTTTAAATTTTATTTATGTTAATAAATCCTATTAATGAGAATTCAATGATGTTTGTTATCCGTAAGAACAGACATTTCTCTTAGATTTATCTTATATTTTATACACAAACAAATATGGTAACATTGTCCAATTTATAAATAAACTTCAAATGACTACATTATATTTATTTTCTATGCCTTCAAATATAATCTATATTATAGAAAAATTAATCTAGCAACCTCATCTTATAAACAGTCTAAAAAATAATAGATAGTTTGCATAAAAACAAAAATAAACTAACGGTAGATTGTGATGTGAACTCACCGATGATTGTGGAGATCGAGTGAACCACCATCAAAACAAATAAAATAAACAATTTATTGTCCTTCATCTACTCCATTGGAGGATGAGGAAGAGTTTCTTGCACTTCAGTATCAAAAGCATTGATTCTGATCATTTGAGAATTCTAAAGAATACTATAAACACAAATCGTCGGTATTAACGGTTGTCAAATCGGTTGTATCTGCCCTTCTTCGGGTTGAACTATGGAATTTTTATTTATTTTTCTTTAAATTTTATTTATGTTAATAAATCCTATTAATGAGAATTCAATGATGTTTGTTATCCGTAAGCACAGACATTTCTCTTAGATTTATCTTATATTTTATACACAAACAAATATGGTAACATTGTCCAATTTATAAATAAACTAAAATGACTACATTATATTTATTTTCTATGCCTTCAAATATAATCTATATTATAGAAAAATTAATCTAGCAACCTCATCTTATAAACATTATAAACAGTCTAAAAAATAATAGATAGTTTGCATAAAAACAAAAATAAACTAACGGTAGATTGTGATGTGAACTCACCGATGATTGTGGAGATCGAGTGAACCACCATCAAAACAAATAAAATAAACAATTTATTGTCCTTCATCTACTCCATTGGAGGATGAGGAAGAGTTTCTTGCACTTCAGTATCAAAAGCATTGATTCTGATCATTTGAGAATTCTAAAGAATACTATAAACACAAATCGTCGGTATTAACGGTTGTCAAATCGGTTGTATCTGCCCTTCTTCGGGTTGAACTATGGAATTTTTATTTATTTTTCTTTAAATTTTATTTATGTTAATAAATCCTATTAATGAGAATTCAATGATGTTTGTTATCCGTAAGAACAGACATTTCTCTTAGATTTATCTTATATTTTATACACAAACAAATATGGTAACATTGTCCAATTTATAAATAAACTTCAAATGACTACATTATATTTATTTTCTATGCCTTCAAATATAATCTATATTATAGAAAAATTAATCTAGCAACCTCATCTTATAAACAGTCTAAAAAATAATAGATAGTTTGCATAAAAACAAAAATAAACTAACGGTAGATTGTGATGTGAACTCACCGATGATTGTGGAGATCGAGTGAACCACCATCAAAACAAATAAAATAAACAATTTATTGTCCTTCATCTACTCCATTGGAGGATGAGGAAGAGTTTCTTGCACTTCAGTATCAAAAGCATTGATTCTGATCATTTGAGAATTCTAAAGAATACTATAAACACAAATCGTCGGTATTAACGGTTGTCAAATCGGTTGTATCTGCCCTTCTTCGGGTTGAACTATGGAATTTTTATTTATTTTTCTTTAAATTTTATTTATGTTAATAAATCCTATTAATGAGAATTCAATGATGTTTGTTATCCGTAAGAACAGACATTTCTCTTAGATTTATCTTATATTTTATACACAAACAAATATGGTAACATTGTCCAATTTATAAATAAACTTCAAATGACTACATTATATTTATTTTCTATGCCTTCAAATATAATCTATATTATAGAAAAATTAATCTAGCAACCTCATCTTATAAACAGTCTAAAAAATAATAGATAGTTTGCATAAAAACAAAAATAAACTAACGGTAGATTGTGATGTGAACTCACCGATGATTGTGGAGATCGAGTGAACCACCATCAAAACAAATAAAATAAACAATTTATTGTCCTTCATCTACTCCATTGGAGGATGAGGAAGAGTTTCTTGCACTTCAGTATCAAAAGCATTGATTCTGATCATTTGAGAATTCTAAAGAATACTATAAACACAAATCGTCGGTATTAACGGTTGTCAAATCGGTTGTATCTGCCCTTCTTCGGGTTGAACTATGGAATTTTTATTTATTTTTCTTTAAATTTTATTTATGTTAATAAATCCTATTAATGAGAATTCAATGATGTTTGTTATCCGTAAGAACAGACATTTCTCTTAGATTTATCTTATATTTTATACACAAACAAATATGGTAACATTGTCCAATTTATAAATAAACTCAAATGACTACATTATATTTATTTTCTATGCCTTCAAATATAATCTATATTATAGAAAAATTAATCTAGCAACCTCATCTTATAAACATTAAACAGTCTAAAAAATAATAGATAGTTTGCATAAAAACAAAAATAAACTAACGGTAGATTGTGATGTGAACTCACCGATGATTGTGGAGATCGAGTGAACCACCATCAAAACAAATAAAATAAACAATTTATTGTCCTTCATCTACTCCATTGGAGGATGAGGAAGAGTTTCTTGCACTTCAGTATCAAAAGCATTGATTCTGATCATTTGAGAATTCTAAAGAATACTATAAACACAAATCGTCGGTATTAACGGTTGTCAAATCGGTTGTATCTGCCCTTCTTCGGGTTGAACTATGGAATTTTTATTTATTTTTCTTTAAATTTTATTTATGTTAATAAATCCTATTAATGAGAATTCAATGATGTTTGTTATCCGTAAGCACAGACATTTCTCTTAGATTTATCTTATATTTTATACACAAACAAATATGGTAACATTGTCCAATTTATAAATAAACTCAAATGACTACATTATATTTATTTTCTATGCCTTCAAATATAATCTATATTATAGAAAAATTAATCTAGCAACCTCATCTTATCTTATAAACAGTCTAAAAAATAATAGATAGTTTGCATAAAAACAAAAATAAACTAACGGTAGATTGTGATGTGAACTCACCGATGATTGTGGAGATCGAGTGAACCACCATCAAAACAAATAAAATAAACAATTTATTGTCCTTCATCTACTCCATTGGAGGATGAGGAAGAGTTTCTTGCACTTCAGTATCAAAAGCATTGATTCTGATCATTTGAGAATTCTAAAGAATACTATAAACACAAATCGTCGGTATTAACGGTTGTCAAATCGGTTGTATCTGCCCTTCTTCGGGTTGAACTATGGAATTTTTATTTATTTTTCTTTAAATTTTATTTATGTTAATAAATCCTATTAATGAGAATTCAATGATGTTTGTTATCCGTAAGAACAGACATTTCTCTTAGATTTATCTTATATTTTATACACAAACAAATATGGTAACATTGTCCAATTTATAAATAAACTTCAAATGACTACATTATATTTATTTTCTATGCCTTCAAATATAATCTATATTATAGAAAAATTAATCTAGCAACCTCATAAACTTATAAACAGTCTAAAAAATAATAGATAGTTTGCATAAAAACAAAAATAAACTAACGGTAGATTGTGATGTGAACTCACCGATGATTGTGGAGATCGAGTGAACCACCATCAAAACAAATAAAATAAACAATTTATTGTCCTTCATCTACTCCATTGGAGGATGAGGAAGAGTTTCTTGCACTTCAGTATCAAAAGCATTGATTCTGATCATTTGAGAATTCTAAAGAATACTATAAACACAAATCGTCGGTATTAACGGTTGTCAAATCGGTTGTATCTGCCCTTCTTCGGGTTGAACTATGGAATTTTTATTTATTTTTCTTTAAATTTTATTTATGTTAATAAATCCTATTAATGAGAATTCAATGATGTTTGTTATCCGTAAGCACAGACATTTCTCTTAGATTTATCTTATATTTTATACACAAACAAATATGGTAACATTGTCCAATTTATAAATAAACTAAAATGACTACATTATATTTATTTTCTATGCCTTCAAATATAATCTATATTATAGAAAAATTAATCTAGCAACCTCATCTTATAAACATTATAAACAGTCTAAAAAATAATAGATAGTTTGCATAAAAACAAAAATAAACTAACGGTAGATTGTGATGTGAACTCACCGATGATTGTGGAGATCGAGTGAACCACCATCAAAACAAATAAAATAAACAATTTATTGTCCTTCATCTACTCCATTGGAGGATGAGGAAGAGTTTCTTGCACTTCAGTATCAAAAGCATTGATTCTGATCATTTGAGAATTCTAAAGAATACTATAAACACAAATCGTCGGTATTAACGGTTGTCAAATCGGTTGTATCTGCCCTTCTTCGGGTTGAACTATGGAATTTTTATTTATTTTTCTTTAAATTTTATTTATGTTAATAAATCCTATTAATGAGAATTCAATGATGTTTGTTATCCGTAAGAACAGACATTTCTCTTAGATTTATCTTATATTTTATACACAAACAAATATGGTAACATTGTCCAATTTATAAATAAACTAAAATGACTACATTATATTTATTTTCTATGCCTTCAAATATAATCTATATTATAGAAAAATTAATCTAGCAACCTCATCTTATAAACAGTCTAAAAAATAATAGATAGTTTGCATAAAAACAAAAATAAACTAACGGTAGATTGTGATGTGAACTCACCGATGATTGTGGAGATCGAGTGAACCACCATCAAAACAAATAAAATAAACAATTTATTGTCCTTCATCTACTCCATTGGAGGATGAGGAAGAGTTTCTTGCACTTCAGTATCAAAAGCATTGATTCTGATCATTTGAGAATTCTAAAGAATACTATAAACACAAATCGTCGGTATTAACGGTTGTCAAATCGGTTGTATCTGCCCTTCTTCGGGTTGAACTATGGAATTTTTATTTATTTTTCTTTAAATTTTATTTATGTTAATAAATCCTATTAATGAGAATTCAATGATGTTTGTTATCCGTAAGCACAGACATTTCTCTTAGATTTATCTTATATTTTATACACAAACAAATATGGTAACATTGTCCAATTTTTAAATAAACTTCAAATGACTACATTATATTTATTTTCTATGCCTTCAAATATAATCTATATTATAGAAAAATTAATCTAGCAACCTCATCTTATAAACAGTCTAAAAAATAATAGATAGTTTGCATAAAAACAAAAATAAACTAACGGTAGATTGTGATGTGAACTCACCGATGATTGTAGAGATCGAGTGAACCACCATCAAAACAAATAAAATAAACAATTTATTGTCCTTCATCTACTCTATTCGAGGATGAGGAAGAGTTTCTTGCACTTCAGTATCAAAAGCATTGATTCTGATCATTTGAGAATTCTAAAGAATACTATAAACACAAATCGTCGGTATTAACGGTTGTCAAATCGGTTGTATCTGCCCTTCTTCGGGTTGAACTATGGAATTTTTATTTATTTTTCTTTAAATTTTATTTATGTTAATAAATCCTATTAATGAGAATTCAATGATGTTTGTTATCCGTAAGCACAGACATTTCTCTTAGATTTATCTTATATTTTATACACAAACAAATATGGTAACATTGTCCAATTTATAAATAAACTTCAAATGACTACATTATATTTATTTTCTATGCCTTCAAATATAATCTATATTATAGAAAAATTAATCTAGCAACCTCATCTTATAAACAGTCTAAAAAATAATAGATAGTTTGCATAAAAACAAAAATAAACTAACGGTAGATTGTGATGTGAACTCACCGATGATTGTGGAGATCGAGTGAACCACCATCAAAACAAATAAAATAAACAATTTATTGTCCTTCATCTACTCCATTGGAGGATGAGGAAGAGTTTCTTGCACTTCAGTATCAAAAGCATTGATTCTGATCATTTGAGAATTCTAAAGAATACTATAAACACAAATCGTCGGTATTAACGGTTGTCAAATCGGTTGTATCTGCCCTTCTTCGGGTTGAACTATGGAATTTTTATTTATTTTTCTTTAAATTTTATTTATGTTAATAAATCCTATTAATGAGAATTCAATGATGTTTGTTATCCGTAAGAACAGACATTTCTCTTAGATTTATCTTATATTTTATACACAAACAAATATGGTAACATTGTCCAATTTATAAATAAACTTCAAATGACTACATTATATTTATTTTCTATGCCTTCAAATATAATCTATATTATAGAAAAATTAATCTAGCAACCTCATCATCTTATAAACAGTCTAAAAAATAATAGATAGTTTGCATAAAAACAAAAATAAACTAACGGTAGATTGTGATGTGAACTCACCGATGATTGTGGAGATCGAGTGAACCACCATCAAAACAAATAAAATAAACAATTTATTGTCCTTCATCTACTCCATTGGAGGATGAGGAAGAGTTTCTTGCACTTCAGTATCAAAAGCATTGATTCTGATCATTTGAGAATTCTAAAGAATACTATAAACACAAATCGTCGGTATTAACGGTTGTCAAATCGGTTGTATCTGCCCTTCTTCGGGTTGAACTATGGAATTTTTATTTATTTTTCTTTAAATTTTATTTATGTTAATAAATCCTATTAATGAGAATTCAATGATGTTTGTTATCCGTAAGAACAGACATTTCTCTTAGATTTATCTTATATTTTATACACAAACAAATATGGTAACATTGTCCAATTTATAAATAAACTAAAATGACTACATTATATTTATTTTCTATGCCTTCAAATATAATCTATATTATAGAAAAATTAATCTAGCAACCTCATCTTATAAACATTATAAACAGTCTAAAAAATAATAGATAGTTTGCATAAAAACAAAAATAAACTAACGGTAGATTGTGATGTGAACTCACCGATGATTGTGGAGATCGAGTGAACCACCATCAAAACAAATAAAATAAACAATTTATTGTCCTTCATCTACTCCATTGGAGGATGAGGAAGAGTTTCTTGCACTTCAGTATCAAAAGCATTGATTCTGATCATTTGAGAATTCTAAAGAATACTATAAACACAAATCGTCGGTATTAACGGTTGTCAAATCGGTTGTATCTGCCCTTCTTCGGGTTGAACTATGGAATTTTTATTTATTTTTCTTTAAATTTTATTTATGTTAATAAATCCTATTAATGAGAATTCAATGATGTTTGTTATCCGTAAGCACAGACATTTCTCTTAGATTTATCTTATATTTTATACACAAACAAATATGGTAACATTGTCCAATTTATAAATAAACTCAAATGACTACATTATATTTATTTTCTATGCCTTCAAATATAATCTATATTATAGAAAAATTAATCTAGCAACATCTTATAAACATTATAAACAGTCTAAAAAATAATAGATAGTTTGCATAAAAACAAAAATAAACTAACGGTAGATTGTGATGTGAACTCACCGATGATTGTGGAGATCGAGTGAACCACCATCAAAACAAATAAAATAAACAATTTATTGTCCTTCATCTACTCCATTGGAGGATGAGGAAGAGTTTCTTGCACTTCAGTATCAAAAGCATTGATTCTGATCATTTGAGAATTCTAAAGAATACTATAAACACAAATCGTCGGTATTAACGGTTGTCAAATCGGTTGTATCTGCCCTTCTTCGGGTTGAACTATGGAATTTTTATTTATTTTTCTTTAAATTTTATTTATGTTAATAAATCCTATTAATGAGAATTCAATGATGTTTGTTATCCGTAAGCACAGACATTTCTCTTAGATTTATCTTATATTTTATACACAAACAAATATGGTAACATTGTCCAATTTATAAAT